>NW_007231418.1:22628-36562 GCF_000164805.1 Carlito syrichta | reverse complement strand
TCCTGGAAGATCAAGCCGTTTCAGATCATAATTAATTAAGACTCCTGATGTCCCCAAGAGGTAGACAGACACCCGCAGAAATTGGCAATTGGTCCCAAATACCAAGAGGTACAGCCTGAATTCCAGAGTTTCCCGATTCCAGCAGGGGATGGAACTGGAGGGAGACGACCGTGGCGCCTGAGGACCGTCTCGCAAGGGACAGTGTGCACGTTTCCTTTCACATGTTCTCGCATCTCCAGTCTCATCACTTTGGGAGGTGGGTAGAATGATTCCCACTTTACAATCGAGGCACAGAGGCTCAGATCACCAGAGGTCTCTTCAGCCTGGTGGCATTTGAGGAGGTGACACATCTGCATTATAGAACCAACCACATCCCCACAAATTGAGGTCAGCATGGCAACATGTTCTACACTGTTTTTAGAGTACACTTTGCTCATGCTTGGCCAGCCTTGACCAGCGTGGCTGGGGTGAGTGGAATGCGTCGGTCTGGGGTGTGCCAGGAGGGCACATCCACTGAGGCTTCATGGGGGCACCACACACAACCACCCCTAGCTGTTCATTCATTCATTCATTCGAAATATATTTGCTGTGCACCTACTATGGGCCAGGCACTGCATCAGGCACTGAGAAAACAGCAGGGAACTTGGGGGTGATACAGATGATATGTCAGCAAGCAAATTAGTTACCGTTGACCCTTGAACAATGCGGGGGCTGGGGTGCCAACCCCCATGCAGTTGAAAATCTATATGTAGGCTGGGAACAGTGGCTTAAGCCTGTAATCCCAGCATTTTGGGAAGCCGAGGTGAGGGGATTACCTGAGCCCACGGGTTTGAGAACAACCTGGGCAACTTGGCAAGACCTCATCTCTACAATAAATAAAAAAATTAGCTGGGTGTGATAGTGTGCCCCTCAGTTCCGGCTACTTGGAAGGCTGAGGCAGAAGGATCGCCTGAGCCCAGCAGACCGACACTGGGGTGGCCGTGAGCTTGCCACGGCACTCCAGCCTGGGCGACAGAGTGAGACTCCGACTCAAAATAAAAATTGAAAAAAAAAGAAAATCTGCATATAACTTTGACTCTCCAACACTTCAATACTAATGGCGTACTGTTGACCAGAAGTCTTACTAATAACATACACAGTCCATTGACACATATTTCATACGTGATATGTTATATACTATATTCTTACAATAAAATAAGCTGGAGAAAAGGCACTGTTGTTAAGAAAATCATAAGGAAGAGAAAAAAAAATCTATCCGCTATCCATTTAGAGGGAGTGTGTCCTCATAGAGGTTTTCATCCTGGTTGTCGTCACGTTGAGTAGGTGGAGGAGGAGGAGGAAGAGGAGGGGTTGGTCCTGGTGTTTCAGCTGGCAGGGAAGAAAAGGTGGAGGAGCAGAGGCAGGCACACACATTTTTACTGTAAAAAAATCCTCATATAAGAAGACCCATGCAGTTATAATCCATGTTGCTCCAGGATGAACCGTCGTTAACTAATGGCGCACTGGACCCGTGCAACGGTCAAAGCCATTGAGGGGCACTTTAGAGAGGGCGTTCTCCGTGAGGGGCTGATGTGTAGGGCTGAGGGCTGAGGGCTGGGGAGGGGGCGACCGTGGGAAGATGGGAACAGTGTGCTGGGGTGCGGAGGTGAGGGAAATCCCCATGTATTTGTGGAACTAAAAAAAGGCTCCAATTCCTGCCAGAGTGTGGGAGAGGGCGGGGCGTGGGGGGGGGCAGAGCAGGTGGTCCTCGCCAGGTCAGCCGCCTGTAGCGTGAACGGCACCTTAGCCCTGGGTTAGGAAATGGGGGGCTGCAGAGGGGTTGGAGTGAGGAGTGACAGGGGCTGACTTAGGTTGTCAGCACATTCTGGCTCCAGCGCAGAGTGCGAGTGGGGACAGGTAGGGGGAGGGGCCCAGGGGAGAGGTGCGGGCTCCTTGGTCTGGGGAGGGAGGAAGGCCTGAGCCATCAGACCCAGATCTATTGAGAGCAGGTGAGCACACCTACCCCGCTGACTTCTAGGTATTTGGAGTCTCGCTCTGGGTCAGGGTGGGGTCTTTTCTCTCATTTGATAGGTGGGGACACTGAGGCCTCCAGGGTGAAGTGACTTGCCTGAGTTATCTCCAGTACAAACAACTCTACCCAAGGTTTCTGCCCACCCTTGTGGCCTGGCTGCACCCAGGGACCCTACGGGTACTCAGGGCTGAAACAGCCTCTATTACCATGAACAGCTCCCGTGGGCTGGAAGGAGGCCTCCAAGAGGCATGAGATGGAGCTTTCCTCTGGAGGAGACCACACTCTGGTCAGAGAGGGAGATGAGACACGCAGGCACAGTTCTATAACCACACTTAGCAGGTGCTGAGGATGGACAGCTCTGATGGTAGTAGGGGTGGTCAGAGAGGCCTTCCTGGAGGAGGTGAGGAAATCACAGAACTGAAGACATGGTCAGCAGGGTGTGAGAGATGCCAATGAGAGTGGAGGGTGGAAGAAGAAGGGTGGAGGGTGGAAGAAGAAGGGTTGAGAGTGCATGAGACCTTCCAGGTGAGAGGCTGGGGCAAGGAGGGTTTTAGGATTAAGGATTAAGTCCCATCCAGGCTGGGAGGCAGGAGACTTTGGCCTGTGGCTTCCGTTCTTCCCTGAGTGACTGGCTGCATAAAGTGACCAGTCACATCCCTCTGTAGAGTTCTTTTCCCCAAATGAGCCTCGAGAGGTGTCCATTCATGGTAAAAATATTCTCTCCAACCCTCTAGAAGATTTGTCATTTATTTCATTTCTTTCACATGGCATATGTTAAGAAGTCGTTAATTATTTAGACCAGCATGCTGTTAAAGATTGTAATACAAAGTTCATGTTTAATGCAGAAAAGACATTTTTTTATCCTGCCCCTCGAAAAAGAGATGTACCCAATTAGTTTATTTTGAATGAATTATGCAATAAATGGCACGATTTGTTGACAAATACATCTTTGAATGACATATCCTGTTCGGTTTGGGGGAACAAATGCATATGAAAGTGTTGATTCACGTTTAATCGTGCACATCATCGAAAAACTGCTTTCGTTGTCTGATGTTAGAGATTTTTATGTTTTGTGTCTAAAATAAAACTCTGGATTATTGGTGAATTTAGAGGTTTTGTTTCCAGTGGACTATAAATAGAAGAGAAGACTGTGAGCTGATGCTGGTAAGACCTCCTCAAGGAAAACACTGGGTGTGAAGAGCCTTTTTCCCTCTGCAATAAGTGAAAAGCCAAATTGGTTGTACTCATTGCTGAAGTTTTTCTCTTTATAATTGGATTTTGAGGTGCTGGAAGCATATGGATACGCTTTGTAAGAACTCTGATGCACTGGCACCAGTGAAAGGTACCACACGGCACACACAGTGAATTACCATCATCTCAGCAATGCTTGTGAACTTGCATTTCAACGTCACTGTCCTCAGGCTTTCTGTTCTTTTTTTATGATTCAGGGTCTGTCATCCAGGCTAGAGTGCTGTAGTATAATCTTGGTTCACTGAAACCTCAGCCTCTTGGGCTCAAGTGATCCTCCTGTCTCAGCCTTCTAAGTAGCTGTGACTACAGGCACGTGCCATTAGGCCAGTTAATTGTTCTATTTCTTGTAGAGATGGAATCTCATTTTGTTGCCCAGGCTGGTTTTGAACTCCTGGCCTCAAGCGATCCTACAGCCTAGGACTCCCAAAGTGCTGGAATTGCAGGCATGAGCTACTGCACCTGACCAGACTTCTTGTTCTTAACCAATATGAAGGGAGACCAAAAAAACCCAGAATTTATTCTTATATTTTAAACTCCAGTCACCTTCAAAGGACTCTCTGTTTGATGCAATACACCCATCGAGATGCTTTTGCCACTGCTCAAAACAGTTTTTGAACTAGTCAATTTTGAAGCATTAAAAGTGCTTCTGGCATTTTTTTTTTGTTTCACCTTTTGCACAACGGCAAAACCATTTCCCTTTGAGGACTTTTTCCATCTGGGGAAACAAAAAAGTTACTTGGGGCAAGATAGGATGAATAGGGAGGGTGGGGCAAGGGGTCATGCTATTTTTGGTCCAAAACTGCTTAACACTCAGCTTGGTGTGGGTAAGTTGTTCATGTAAATCACCCATCATGAAATGGGCAAATGTGTTGAAAGAATTTCCAAAAAAAGTCACTGAAACCAAACGTAACCTCTCGCGATGCCAGCCGGTACACTGATGCTGACAGGGCCTAGAACACTCACCTCCTGGGGGAGCCTGTACTACAAGGGGCCCACCCTCCAAAAAAATAATTCTGGATTTGGGGTATTCTCTCATATTCTGTTGGGGATATAAATGAAGCAGGGTGTAAGATTGTGAACAACTTGAACTGTCCACCTGGCAATACCCTACAAGCAAATGTAAGATGACAACAGTGAGAAGGCTCACAAGAAGACTGTAGCCGTGGCTGGAATATATTCAGTGGCCAATGAAGGTCAGCTGTGGCGATGATGGTGATTAACGCTGTGGAGGAGAAGCCCGTGGTGCTGAGTGTAAATAAGAGTTGGCCCAGAGTGAGGGCTCTGGAGCTAAATTTCTGTGTGACTATGGGCAGATTGCTAACCCTTTCTGTGCTTCCATTTCTTTACTTGTAACATGGAGACAACTGAAGTATAGGCTTGTTGTGAGGGTTCAATGAAACAATAACATGCAAAGAGCTTAGAGGGTTCTGAGCTCAGAAATATAACCTTTAAGAAAATCATTATTGCTGGGCGGGTTGGCTCACACCTGTCATCCCAGTATTTGGGAGGTGGAGGCAAGAGGATTGCCTGAGCCAAGGGGTTCGAGACCAGACTGGGCAACTTAGTGCAACCTCGTCTCTACAATAAATAAATGAATAAATAAATAAATAAACAAGCAAGCTGGGTGTGGTGGTGTGCGCCTGTAGTTCCAGCTACTTGGAAGGTTGAAGCGGAAGGATCACCTGAGCCCGGTGGGTCAAGACTGCGGTGGCCGGGAGTGGGCCACTGCACTCCAGCCCGGGTGACAGAGACTCCAACTCAAAAACAAAAAAATCATGATCATCATTATGCTCATGATTAGTCAAGGGAGGCTTCCCAGAGGAAATGACACTGAGCTGAGCTATGAAAGATGAGTCAACATCGGTAACGAGGCAACAACGGAGGGACAAGCAGTCCAGGCTGAACGGACAGCAGGTTGCTGGGGAAGGATCGTGGTGCATCTGGGGAGCCGAACAAGGCTAGCGCGGCTGGGCAGAGCGGTCAGGGAGAAGCAGGAGGAGAGGGGAGGCTGGAGACGTGGGCTGGGGCCTGAGATGGTAGGGCCCGGGGCCTTGGGTCTTCATCCCAAGAGCCACGAATGCCAACAAGACCCTCGAGCTGGGGCGTGTCCCCGTCTGCCCGGCGCTCCGAAAAGCTCCCTCTAGTGGCTGTGGGGGGAGCTGAGGACGCTGAGACCAGGGCCTTGGGAGGCGGGCGGAGAGGGATGGAGCGGCGACGGCAGAGAAGGAGCGAAGACGTGGACCCCAGGGCGGGTGGCGAGGCGTGGGGCGGGTCAGAGGGTGAGGGAGAGGGAGAGGGAGGGGGCAGGGACGATGCCCCTCTCTGGCAGTTCGTGTGGCCCCTGGGTGGACGGTGGTGCTCGAGAAGGACGTCTGTGGCGGGTGAGATCCCTCCACGTCTCTGGGCTTCAGTTTCCTGGCTTGTACCCTCCGGCCGGGGGCTCATTTCCCTCACCTCCAGCATGAGAGGCAGGACCCTAAACCCACAAGTTCTGATAAGGGTCAGAGAGGATGACGGAAGCGGGCGCTTTGTGCCCATGGAGGCTGTGGGCGTGGTCAGGGTTGCCAGGCAAGCCTGGGTCCGAGAGATGTGTCCTCTTCCCGCCGCCTCCCTTCTGTACACACTCTAATGTATACACTGATGTGCACACAACATATGTGTGCTGATGGTGCTCACACATTCCTCCGGTTAATCTCATACTTCTGTACACACATACCCGCACATACTTCCACACACCTTCTATACCTACGTCCATACACCTTGGAAAAATGCAAACTTGGAGCTGGATGAGGTGATGCACACCTGTAATCCCGGCGCTTTGGGAGGCATGGGCAGGAGGATTGTTTGAGTCCAGAAGTTCGAGACTAGCCTAGGCAACACAGCGAGACCTCATCCCTGCAAAAAAATCAGAAAATTAACCAGGCATGGTGGTACACGTCTGTAGTCCCAACTACTCAGGAGGCGGAGGTGGAAGGATCACCTGAGCCCAGGAGGTCAAGACTGCGGTGACTGTGATTGTGCCCCTGTACTCCAGCCTGGATGACAGAGTGAGATGCTGACTAAAAAATAAATGCATACTATTATCTAGAGCAGAGCTTGCGATCTGTGGAAACATGATGCAAACCACATATATCATTTTAAGATTTCTTGTAGCCACACTGAAAAAAGCACGTGAAATTAATTTTAATACCATATTTTATTTAACCCAATAATCCAAAATATTATCATTTCAACATGTAATCAAAATAAAAAACTCATTCATGAGATATTTTATGTTCTTATTCTTTTGTACTCTTAAAAATCTGGTGCATATTTTACACTTACAAGACTAGCCACATTTCAAGGGCTTCATCACCGCATGTAGCTAGTGGTTACTATATTGGACAGCACAACTGAGGATTATCTGCTCATAACCCTCATTTGACAGATAGGGAAACTGAGGCCCGGAGTGGGACATGACTGGCTCCAGGGAATGGAGGCTTTTGGCTTTATCCCATGTCACCCTACTGTGGAGGTGTCCAGGGCCCCAGCTGTTCCTACTGTCTGCGGTGCCTGGTGCTGCCCACACATGAGTCAGGCTTGGGGCGGCCTTTAAATCCTCTCGTTTTACCCACTGGCCCATGATCCTCTCCCGAGGACGAATCAGCTGGAAGCATCGGGTTTGCGGCAGGGAAGGCACCTGCCCCTTCTCTTACAGCCCCCCCACTGGGGGCCAGAATGGGACCACGTGGAAGCCAGGCAAGGCCGAGACAAGGATGTAGAGACTCGTCCTCCCTAGTGGGCCTGGACCTGGGGTCAGGGAATTCGTTCTGCCCGCCCGGGTTCTGCCATTAGCTGCTGAGGCCAGAGTTCACTGACAGCGGGGGGCTGACCCAGATGCTGTCTCCCCTCCCAGCTGTGAAAGCTTCCCTGCCAATCAGCCACCAGCATCTTCAAGGCTAAATAAGAGGTAATGAGTCTGCTAGAAAAATGGGTCAGAGGCCCATTAACTCGGGCTCAAATGCTCTGAAAGCCTGCTCTAACTATCGGGTGGACTCCAGGAAGAGGCAGAGCTCACGGGCTGGATACTTTGAGGGAGGGGTCAGAAGACTGAGCCATGCAAATCTGAGGGGCCCAGGGCTTGTGGGTGGACCGGTGAACTGGGAGGCAGCTTCCTGGGTCCTGCTCCCTGTCCTGCCACCAGGACCTTGGAAAGGAGACAGGAACATCCGCTACATACTCAATGCTCTGCGTGTTATCTCATTGAATCCTCTCCACAACCCAGTGTAGGATACTGCATAGGGACTGACCCCATCTTATAGGTCAGGAAACCGGGCACAGTCAAGTGAGGGAACCCACCCAAAGTCTCACAGTGAGTAATGGGAGGAGATGGAATTGAAACTCAGGTGTGCCTAACTCTGGGGCAAGGGTGGAAGAGTGTACATTCTGTTTCAGTTTGTCATTTAGGCCAGACCCCTTTGCACAGCTAGATGTCTCTCTGAGTTCTTGTCCCAAAGAGCTGTGTCTTCCCCATGGGATGCCGGATGCCACAAATACTCCATACTCAGTCCTAAGCTCCCCTGACCTGCGCCTGCTCTGACCTTTTCTTGGAGACAGAGGGCTCTCCACCTGGAATTAGACTCCCAAAGTCACCCTGAATCCCCTGCTACTTCTTCGGCTCCACACTCAGTGATTCATTCAACAAACATCTACTGAGCACCTACTATGTGCCAGGCACTGTTCTAGGCTCAAAGGAGAAACCAGTAAACAAAATCAACAAACATTTCTCATTCTATGTCAAGGTGGCTGAGTGAACTGGAAGCAGGGATAAGCAAGTGACATGTGTCAGAGGATGACAACTAACTGCCTTGGAGGACATAGAGCAGGGGTGAGGAATTGGGAATCTGGGGGGGGGGTTCAGTTTTGAATGGGGTCGTTGGAGTATGCCTTATTGAGAAGTTGACACTTAAGTAAAGTAAGGATTTTAAAGGATCAAAAGACCTAGTCATGGGGATATTGGAGAGGAGACCATTCCAAGGAAGGGGAACAACCATTGCAAAGACCCTGAGGAAGAAACGGGCTTTGTATGTTCAAGGAATAGCAAAAAACATGCGTGGAGAGGATCAGGAAGAGGAGAGAGACGTTAGCAGGAGATGAGGTCAGAGAGGAAACGGGGGTTGGGATAGAAGACGCAGGGCCTCACAGGACATTGCAGGGCTCAGCTTTCAATCTGAGAGAAATTATGTTATTTGGTTTATCTTCTCAAAGAGGGGAGGCAGGGATACCAGGGAGGCGGCTGCTGCCACGTCCAGGTGAGAGAAGAAGGGGTTGGGACCAGGGCTGGGCAGGAGTGGAGCCGGGGAGATGGGGCTAGATCTGGGTGTGCTGTGAAGGATGAACCCACAGGGCATCCTGAGGGGTTGGAAACGGGCGGCGAGAGAACAAGCCGACGGTGACCCCGGGCCTGTGCCAGGGAGCAGTCGTTGCTCCAGAGATGAGAGAGGCTGCAGAGGACAGGTGCGGGGGAGGCGCAGGAGTCCAGCTGCGACCCTGTGGGGCTGGAAGTTCCCCTGGACATCCATGTGCAGACGTCAAGGAAGAGTTGGGTCTATGAGCTTCCGGTTGGGACAGAGGTCGGGCAGGAGCATGCAGGGGGATGTGAGGCCACAGCCTCCATGGTTCCCCAGGGCTGAGCCCCAGGGCCCTGAGGAGGAGAGAAGGGATAAGCAGAGGAGATGGGGGGTGTGGCCAGCAGGTTGGAGGAAACCCAGATAAGCTGAGGACTGAGCATCAGCTAGTGGGTTCGCCACACAGAGTCACCAGCAACCATGTTGTGGGGGTGGGGTGCAGGGACGATTTCCAGGTCTGGACAATCTACTTTTGACCCCCATGGTAGGCTGAATAGCAGCCCCCCACCCCCACCCCAAGGAATCAGGTCTGAATCCCTGAAACCTCTAAGTACTCCCTTCTGTGGAAAATTGGTCTTTGCAGATGTGCTTAAGGATTTGGGAATGGGAAAATTATCCAGGTATGTATGGGCCCTAAGCACAATCAAAGCTGTCCTTAGGAGAGAGGCATGGAGAGGTCTGACACAGAGATGGCGACGTGACAGGAAGCAGAACTCAGAGTCGTGTCACTCAGGTTAAGGGATGTTGATGGCACCAGAACTCAGGTTAAGGGATGTTGATGGCACCAGAAGCTGGAGGGACCACGGGTGGATTCTGGCTGGAGCCTCTGGAGACAGCTCAGGGCTCTCAGCATCTTAACTTCAGCCCAGCGATCATGACTTCAGACTTCTGGCCTCCAAAGCTGTGTAAGATTCAAGTTCTGTTGCTTTAAGCCCTCATGCTCATGGCAATGTGCTACAGCAGCCACCGGAAACTAACACACCCCCTCAAGCCTCAGGTGGCCCTTCCCACTGGCCTTGGCCACACCATCCAGCAAACAGCAGCCTCACCACCAGACTCTGTCCCAGCCACTGCCCCTGACATGCAGAGTCCCGTGTCTCTCGCTCCCTGAGTCCCTCATCGTGGCGCCTGCATTTATGAGCCCAAAGCACAAGGCATTTCCTGTTACTTCTCACCACCGGCCCCAGCACTTTTGCTCGTTAGCCTCCACGCAGTTTCCACTGCTGCGTGCTCTGCCAAGCTTCCAAGCCTTTGTACCTATCCCCTCTGCCTGGAACACCCTTCCCCACCCCAGATCAACATGGCCTGTCTCCTCACTGACTTCAGGTCTTTGCCCAAAGACCTTCCCTGATGACCAATTTAGAAGTGCACCTAACTCTTCACCCTCACATTTCAGCTTCCCTTTCCCTGCCGTGTTTCTGCAGAGTACTTATCACCACCTATGTATTTAACTGATTTGTTCACTGTTTGTCACCACCAGTTAGAATTACATTCCACAGGGACAGGAATGTTTTATTTATAGTTGTGTATCCACCACCTAGGAGTGTGTCTGGCATATCAATATAGTATGTGCTGAGTAAATAAACATCTGAGTGTAAGAATGAATGAGTGAAAGAGACTCAGAAAGAAGTGTAGTGGCTCATGCTTGTAATCCCAGCACTTTGAGAGGCAGAGGTAAGAGGACTGCTTGAGCCCAGGAGGTCAAGACCAGCCTGGGCAACACAGTGAGACCTAGTCTAAAAAAATTTTTAAAATATATGCATAATGGAATATTATGCAACCATAAAGAAGGACAAATATATGAACTTCGCAGCCACTTGGATGGATTTGTATTTGGTCATACTCAGTGATGTATCACAGAAACAAAGAACAGAGTACCATATGTTCTCACTCATAAGCGGACCTTGAACAATTATAATACTATAAGAAAGCGTTTGGCCGTAATGGGAAACTGTCAGGAGAGGGGTGTGGATTGGGATTGGCAGTTGAGGGATTGGCAGTTGAGGGAACTGCCTCATCAACAAGGGTACCTGCATAATCAATGTTTGTACACCTAACCCTGAATTGTACCCCACATCTTTATAATAAAAAAAAAGCTAGTGGCTTAAAAAAATAAAAAATACATATATGTGTGTGTGTATATAAAATCTTCTGAATCATCCATTGTAAGGATGAATTGTCTAGTCGTGATGCTCATGTATTTTTATTTTATAAAACTTTTTCTGAGGATCAGTCATCGGCATAGTCTGTGGACCACAATATTTAGCCAACAGTATGCCCCATTCTGCTAGCTTCACCAAACACTAACACGTTCTGAGGACGCCTTGGGCACCAGGCCCTCTGTTTGATGCTTCATTCTGTGATTTTCACACAAACTCTTTCCACGGAAGGAGGACAGGTAAGGTGTATGGCCCCTCTGCCTTTCCCTACTGGAAGTAAGTAGTAAAAGAAGCATGATGCGGATCACAGCCTATCATATAAGGAGACATGAAACCACATCATTTAAATGTAATATTCCAGCTGGGCATGGTGGCTCATGCTTGTAAACCAAGCACTTTGGGAGGTGGAGGTGAGAGGATTGCCTGAGCCTAGAAGTTCGAGACCAGCCTGGGCAACTTGGCAAGACGTCATCTCTACAATAAATCAAAAAATTAGCCAGGCATGATGGCGCATGCCTGTGGTTCCAGCTACTTGGAAGGCTGAGGAGAAAGGACCACCCGAGCACATAAATAAATAAATGGTGATATTCCACGAGTCCGATTATTCTAATAATAGAATTCTATTGTTCTACTCATCCTCTCCCCCGCTCCTGGAATCTGTGGACACCTTTCCATGTCATTACTGAAGGATCTGTGTCCTTTCCCCGTCACTTTGGGAAAATAGAAAGTGAGGCATGAGAGACATCTCATCCCAGTCTGGAGTAACCACAGAGGCCAGTCTACTGCATAACTTCCTGGTTGGGCTGATCTTGGTCCCGCTGACACATTTTCTGTATAAACAGACATATATACACAAGCAGCGTGGGCAGGGGGACACACGCCCTGCCACAGAGCCTTGGCTGCTTTCCTCAGACCAGCTCTCCCACCTGAGAGTCCCTGCCCCATCCCCTCCTGCCTCTCCAAGAGCTTAAAAGCAGGTCAGGCTTTTCATGAAGGGTGTGGTGGGGAAGGAGCCCTTTTTTTTTTGAGTCAAAGTCTCACTCCGTCACCCAGGTCGAAGTAGTGGCACGCTCACGGCCAACCCGGTGTCAACCTGCTGGGCTCTGGCAGTCCTTCCGTCTCAGCCTTCCGAGTAGCTGGAACTACAGGCATGCACCTTCATGCCTGGCTAATTTTTTGATTTATTGTAGAGACGAGGGCTCACCAGATTGCCCAGGCTGGTCTCTAACTCCTGAGTTCAGGCCATCCTCTCGCCTCGGCCTCCCAAAGTGCTGGGATTACAGACTTGAGCCATCACGTCCGGCAGAAGGAGCCCTTTCTACCAGGGATGGCAGGGGAGAGCTGGGGACAGGTGTGCTAACAGTCCTCTCTCACCACACACATGTGCTTCTCTGTTTTAGTAAGCGACGGCATCATGCTTACATACTGGTCTGCATCTTGCTTCGTTATTCACCAGCCAGGCCTGGAGCACTTTCCACGTGGCAACGTACACACCCACCCCATCTGAGTGAGTACTCGAGAGAGTCCCACAGGATGGCCGTGTCACCAGTGACCCAGCTCCCCCCTGAAGGGTGGTCCTCTGAGGGTTCCCATCCTCTCCTTTCACTTCTGAGACTGCAGCCTGTGTCCTCCAAGGATCTTTAGACACCGAGCTTTTCGTTGTGTAGCTAGACTCCTGGCAGTGGAATTGCTGGGTCAAAGGGCAAGGGCATTTAAGTTTCTAGTAGATGCTGCTGCCAATCTGTTGACTACAAGTGTGTCAAGTCACACTCTCCCTCTATGTGGGTGAGCACATCCTGATGCATGTGACTGCAGCCAAGGCAGGGAAGTGGGGTGCAGAGGGTGGCACAAGGGAGTATAAGAGGAATGGGGGCGAGTTCTGCTTTGCAGAAAGGCGCTGGGCCAAGACAGTGTAGCAGGGACGTCACTGCCTCCCACACCCACACAGATGTCTTTTCCACTCTTCTCCCACGGGCCTCGTTACACCCCTGGGCAGGAAGGAATGTCCAGGGTAAGGGCAGCGAGCACCTCCTTATGTTCTGTAGCTTGTTCCAGACCTGGTAAAATCACACCCATTTTACAGATGAGGGAACAAAGGCTCAGGGCAGCACAGTGGCCATCTAAGATCCCAAGGCAGGTCTATAGGGACCTGCAGCGAGGTCCCCTCCCTGAGGATGCCTGTGGATTGTACGGAGACAGGCGGGGGCGCTGAGGGGGAGCAGCCTGGCTAGTGGGCAGAAGGGACCCAGGGTGGGGGCAATTCTAGGAGGGTCCCTATTAACTTAGCTCTGCGATCCTGGCTCCCTGCCTCTCGTGCCACAGCTATGGTGCCTACAAAATGAGTGGGTGGACTTGGATTGGGAGTTACGAAAGCAAATGCCCACAGGGGACCCAGGAGGCAAACAACCAGATCTGGCAGCCATGGCTGTGCTGTCTTGTGGACGGTGGGGCCTGTAGCACAGGGTGAATGGTGTGGCATACCGGGTCCTGGGCACCAGAGAGGGGGTGTCCTGGCTGAAGGCGCTGCCCCATGCCAGATGCTGGATGCCACGAGGGCAGGCAGGCCTAGGATTGCCAGCAGTTCTTGGGAGAAAGCGAAAATTCAGGTTTTCACATCCACGATGTCAACTTGTAAAACACTGGCTGTTAGTGGGCTTGGGAGCATCTGAAAGGCGCCCTGGGACTCAGATCTCTGCAGTCCCCAAGATCAAAGACCCTTAATCTTTCTGAGCCACGGCCTTCTTCTCTGAGCAAATCTTTTAAATGAACAAAATAAAATACATGAGATTACAACGGAGTCCAACTGTATCAAAGCACAGCTGCCAAAATATTAAAAACATACTTTTGATATAGTAATATACTTTATTAGTGCACTAAATAACAAGAACTAGGGGCAGGCCTAATTAGTATCATAATTTTGAAGCTGTGATGAGTATAAACCATCTCTTGAGACAGCAGCAACTATAATGTGATATGGAAATTCTGTGATTTCTTTGGGTGGCGAAGTTAAGAACACTGCCAACACCGCCGAGGAGTGTTGTCGACATTCACAAGGGAAGGAAATGCTAACTTTCTTTTTTTTTTTTTTTTTTTTGTCTCACTCTGTCGCCCAGACTGGAGTGCAGT
>NW_007231418.1:0-22555 GCF_000164805.1 Carlito syrichta | reverse complement strand
AGAGATGAAGTCTCGCCAAGTTGCCCAGGCGGATCTCGAACCCGTGGGCTCAGGCAATCCACTCGCCTCGGCCTCCCAAAGTGCTGGAATTACAGGCTGAGCCACTGAGCCCAGCCGAAATGCTAACTTTCAATGAGCCAGCAGTGAAGAGATAGATGGAATTGTTTTTTCCACATCCAAATGTACTAACCCCTCCATTAAGATACCCCGTCATCGACAGGGCGGGGGTGAACAAGGAGGGGCTTGGACCCCAGGGTATTTTAGCGTCGTGAGATTCTCATACCTGGTGTACCCCCATGGCTAAAGTGAGGGGCCCTGGAGGCCGATCCCCAGTACTGGCCTCAGCGGCAGCCCACAAACCTGAGCGCCACGGAGGGTCTGCCCCTTCCTCCCTCCGTCCCTGGTGAGTCACGAAACGTCCTTTCTCAGGAAGACCAAATATAAACAGTTCAGGATTATCTTGAGAACAAGATGTTTGTTTACTTTTTAAAATTGCAGACATGGCAAAGTGCTGAGCCTACGACTGCAATTAATAATAATTTAGGTCCATCTCTCCGGGGCCAAAGCTGCATCTCCTGTCAGACAAAGACCAATCTTTTTCCTGTTTTGTGTTCAGGTACTATGACGTTTATTTCTTCTTAGTCATAGATATTTTTATTGCTTTTATCCACCCAGATTACACGGGTAATACATGCTCCTTATGAAAATCGCAGAACACTACAGAAAGTGAAATTCCCCCATTCTGACTCATTCCCAGAGAATACCACTAATAATGGATTTGAATGTATCATGCTGTGCTTTAAGTCCCCTCACGTGCAGTCTCACAGTCATATAATTCTTTCTTTTTTTCCAAATGGCATTCTGTGAAAATTGTTCTACAACTTGTGCTTTTCACCTAAGATGTCATAAATATTATTTGTCTCTATGGCTGTCTCCTTAACTAGAATTTGAGTTTTGAAGGGGAAATACTGTGCTTTATTCCTCTTTATAAATCTGAAACATCTTACCCCCAAATTTATACATGTTTATTTTTAAAAAATATGTTCTAAACCCCTTGTATGTCCGTTGAACAATACTTCATCATTTCTGGGTGGCTGAAACTATGTCGTAAAATACGTGATTAACTTTTTCAGTGACCACTAATGGGTACTTGGGCTGTTTCCAATCCTTCAAATTTGTACCTGTTTTGCACCAAACATCCTTATGACATATATATCTTTGCATACTTCTTTCTGCATAGACTCAAAGGCTTATTTGACAGTGCCAAACTGCCCTTTCTATAACTTGTACCAAATTACAATCTATCACCGCATAATTTCTTTTTCTGTTCCCTCACTAGCATTGAGTATTTTATTTATTTAGCAGATTTGAACCTCATTCAAATCTCATTCAAAAAAAAAGAAATCAAACCTATTTCAAATACACCAAAGGTGCTTCCACAATTTTTTCTATTAACATTTCTGATAGGATTTTTGTTTTGAATATTTTAAAAAGATAATCTATTCTGAAATAATTTCAAGCTTATGAAAAAGTTTCTAGAACAATACAAAGAACAACTGTATGCCCTTCACCCAGATTCCCAAATTAATAACATTTTATCAAATTCTTTCTCTCTCTCTCCCCCTCTCCATTTTCTGAATCTTTGGAGGGCAAACTGCAGACATAATATTCAGTCATCTCTATTTTTTTGACTGGATATTATATATTTTTTGAGTCATAGTCTCACTCTGTTGCCCAGGCTGGATTGCAGTGGCACACTCACGGCCACCACAGCCTCAGTCTGCTGGGTTTAGGCAATCCTTCTGCTTCAGCCTTCCAAGTAGCTAGAACTACAGTCAAGTGCCATCATGCCTGGCTAGTTTTTTAATTTATTGTAGAGATGAGGTCTTGCCATGTTGTCCAGGCTGGTCTTGAACCTGTGTACTCAGGCAATCCTCTCGCCTCTGCCTCCCAAAGTGCTGGGATTATAGACGTGAGCCACCATGCCCAGCCCCAGTCATCTCTAAACACTGTTGTACGTATTTCACCAGACCAAGTTCATGCTCTCCATAACCCCAACCTTCCAAACCAAGAAATCAGCAATTGTACAAAACCACCATCCAATGTCCCAACAATGTGTCTCGTCCCTCTGGCCCAGAATCTTCTCCGAGAACATGTATTGCCTTTTGCCCTTATGTGTTTCAGGTTCCTCCAAGCTGAAACAGTTCTTCCATCTTCTGTCTTTTGAATCTTCAATGGTCTTAAAAGATACAGGTCTTACCTCCAGGATGGCACTCAACCCAGTCCCGTCTGATGTTTCCTTGTCAGATCAGACTCAAGTCGTGCTTCCTGGCAGGAAGAGCATGGAAGTGATGCTGTGCTCCCTCAGTGCATCACCTAAGAAGGCACATGGCAGTGACCACCCCTGGAGGCGTTGGCCCTGATCACCTGGTCATCATGGTGCCTCCCATCCTAAATTCACCATTTTCCTTTGGCAGTCGATCAGTATGTTGTGGGGAGGTTTTCTCAGATGATGCCGATGTTCTTCTTGCTAAAACCCCTCCATGGACAACTCCCGCTGGGTCAACCACCCTTAGGATGGCTGCCAAATGGTGATTTTTTTTTTCTTCCCATCATTCTTTCTATACTTATTAGTTGGCATGCTTTTGTAAGAAAATTGGTTTTTTTCCCCTTTCTTTCTTTCTTTCTTTTTTTTTTTTAGTGAGAAAGCAGGATCTATTGAAAGGACGGAATATCTCCCAGTGGGAGGGTACCCAAAGGGGTTGCCCCCTTTTTCCTTCTTAATGTATGTATCTATATCTGCAGGAGCTCTTGGATGCCTATTTTATAAAATCCATTTTTGTCATTACCTATTCTGATGCTCAAATTGTCCCTGATTTGGCTAGTGGAAGCCCCTTCTGAAACACAGTGACTCGTATCCTTTTGTACAACTCTGTCATTCACTGAGCAGTTCCTTACTTTCTGGCATAACGAGATATTCTAGGTTCGTCTTCTCATCTTGTATTTTCTCCCTCAGTCTTGGAATCAACCCTTTCTTTGAGTATCCCTGGTTCATTTTAGTGGAGGATGATATTTATTTATTTATTTATTTGAGTTGGAGTCTCACGCTATCGCCCAGGCTGGGGTGCAGTGGCACACTCACGGCCACCCCAGTGTTGACCTGCTGGGTTCTGGCAATCCCTCCGCCTCAGCCTTCCAAGTAGCCGGAGCTACAAGCATGCACTACCATGCCCGGCTAATTTTTGATTTATTGTAGAGATGAGGTCTCACCAAGTGGCCTGGGCTGGTCTTGAACCCGCAGACTCAGGTACTCCACTCACCTCAGCCTGCCAAAGTGCCAGGATAATAGGCTGAGCCACTGAGCCTGGTTGAGGATGATATTTAAAACCAAGATCTGGGCGCTCAGTATGCTTGCTGCAACAGGGGTGTCATTGCTTCTAGGCATGTCTGTGTGTGTGTGTATGTGTGTGTGTGTGTGTGTGTGTGTGTGTGTGTGTGTGTGTACACACACATATACTCACACTTAATCATCTATAAATTATTTTCACGTCTATAGAACAGAAGAGAAGAGAAGAGAAGAGAAGAGAAAAGAAGAGAAGAGAAGAGAATAGATCTCTAATTCCAATTCCAATCCAACATCTCAGGGTTTTTTTCTGGCCATCCCCCCCCCCTTTTTTTTTTTGAGTTGGAGTCTCACTCTGTCACCCAGACTGGAGTGCAATGGTCGCTCCCGGCCACCGCAGCCTCGCCTGCTGGGCTCCGGCGATCCTTCCGCCTCAGCCTTCCAAGTAGCCAGAATTACAGGCATGTGCTACCACGCCCGGCTGATTTTTTGATTTCTTGTAGAGATGAGGTCTCACTGCCCAGGCGGGTCTCGAACCCATGGGCTCAGGCAATCCACTCACCTCAGCCTCCCAAAGGCACGGGATTACAGGCTGAGCCACTGAGCCCGGCTGGCCATCCCCTTTTAGGTTTGTAAATAACTTCATAGGCATTGAGAACCTTGACTCTCATTACCCTCAGCATATCTACTTATTTACTCCGTTGCTTGGCTTATTTGCTTGATATAACCCATCTCCCAACCCTGCTGACTGTCTTCTCTGTCCACCACCCAGCATCCTCTGTCTGCCCTGCATCTGTGGCTGCTGGGACTGTAGTCTACGCCTCCTGGCAGCCGCCAACCCCCCTCACCAACCAGCTTCCTTGGTCATGAGGCCCATGGGCCTGCACTTTGGCATGATGCCCCTCCTCCAGCCCTGTGTCCTCACCACTGATTAGGATCCCCACGTGCCCATCTCCCCTCAGTATTTCAATCACTCAATTTTGCCAGTCTGACAGTTAAAACACACGGCAATGTTGTCATGCTGTTTCTTATTTGAATAAGTTTTTCATTTATTTTGCCCATTTTCCTACTAAGTCTAGTTATTCTTTTTAAATCTCATCTGAATAGACTTAGAAGCTATTTTCTTTTTGATATGAAACAGTTCTTTTGTACAGTAGAGACCTTGGATCTTGGCCATCTGCTACCAATTGTCTTTTGATTTTGTTTATGGTATTTACTACCATCTAGCATTTTTACACGATAAAAATGAAACATTTTCTGGGTTTTAGATTCCACAATTTTTATATAAATATGTATTTCCTAGTTTTTAACCATTCACAAAATTAGGTGAATCACAGATCTCTCTGGAATATATTTTGCTTTTGGGAAGAAATCTGGGAGTTTTTTTTTCCTTGAGCGGCTAGCCCTGTTGTCCCAACTTCTTTTATTGCATAATCCATACTCTTCTGACTAATTTGAACTGCTGCCTTTATTATGAATTAAACTTCAGCACATACATGGGGCAATTTGGATTATCCATTCTGTTTCACTCATTTGTTCCTCTCTTTAGACAGCACTATGTTATTGATTACTCTGGTTTTATAATACATTATAATACCTGGCAAGAAAAATTTCCCTTCATTGCTCTTTTTAAAAGACTCTTACAGTTTTACACATTTATTTTTCTTGGCAAAGCTTAGAATTATTTTGTTAAGATCTAAAACTTTTTCTGAGGTTTTAATTGGGATTGAATTAAATTTTAGATTATTTTGGGGAGAATTTATATTTTGGTGATGTTAGTTCTACATACATGATGGTATCTCTCATTATTCATGCAGTCTTTTCTTATTTGATGTGTTTCTAAGCAGTATTTTACATTTCTCTGCATATTTCCTATTGTGTTCATTCCTAAGAATTTTCTTGTTTTTGTTGCTAATGAGAAATGAGTCTTTTATTCTCTCATATTTTCTAAGTAGCTATTCCTTGAATATGTGAAAGTATTCTAAGAGGAAGCAGTTCCTGGGGGATTTGGGATTGGACCACTGGGTTTTCATCCTGGCTCTGACATTCAGAGCTGTTTGACTATAGCAGGTGACTTCATCTCTCTGAGCCTGTTTCTTCATTTTTAACATAAGGATAAAAATAGTGCCTGTTTCATGGGGAATAGTACCGAATCCCTGCTACATAGTCAGTCCTTGACAAATGTTAGGTATTGTTTAACATTTTTGTAATAAGACACTTTCATGAATTATTGTATGTGTTTTCCTAAATTATTATTCTTGTGTTCATTGAATTATTTCTAGTTCATCAGTTGATTCTCTTAGGTTTTCTAGAAGGTGATATATAATATGCAAATATTTTGCTACCTCTTTTACAAAAGTTATATCTTATTTTATTTTCATATCTACTTGTGAATGTCCTGATCCTATTTCTGCTTTATCAGAAATGCTCCAAAGGCTGAACTTTTGAGTAAGATGTTCGTTATTGGAGACCTGAGTATATCTTCATCCAATAGCTACCTACAGATAAATATCTAGGTATATAATTAATAATGTTATAAAACGACTTTTAGTTTTTTCATTAAAAAACTAAAGGAGGATTGCTTGAGGCCAGGAGTTCAAGACCAGCCTGGGCAACATAGCAAGACTCCATCACTACAAAAAAAAAGGAGAGACAGAGAGAGAGAGAGAGAAAAGAAAGAAATGGAGATTTTATTTTACCGAATGCTTTTTTCTTGGCCATCTGAGAAGATAACTTTGTCATTTTTCCATTTTGACCTACTGATATAGTGAATCATATTTATATATTTCCTAATATTGCACCATCCTTGTGGTCTTCATACCAACCCTTTGGACATATTATGTAGTTACTTAACAGGCTACTATAATTGGTTTGTTAATATTTTATTTAAAGTTTGAGATGAACTTTTTTGTTGTTTTCAGCTTTTAGTGCTACTTTTAATGTCTCTTTATTTAAACATCCAAAAATTATTCTTTCTAAGTGTTCTGAAATACTATCCTTTTTCCTTAATTGTATTACAAATCACCATACAGTAAAACTGACTTTATTTGGAGAGTGTACAGTACTATAAATTTTGACACATATGGATTCATATAACCACCACATAATTAGGTTATAGAACAACTCCATCATCATGTAAGGCTGTCTTGTGGTTGCTAACCAAAGGGAAAGACAAAGGGAAGAGGGGGAGGAAGAAAGGAAAAAGGAAAGAGAGAGAAGAGGAAGGAGGAGGAGAAGAATAAGCAGCAGCAGCAGTGGAGGAGGAGGAGAAACGAAGGGAAAGGAAGAGAGAGAGGGAAGAAGGAAGGGAAGGAGAGAGGGAGGGAGAGGAAGGGAGAGAAGAGGGAGCAAGGGGTGGAAAGAGAGAACGACGAGCTGATGATTAAGACGAGCTCATGGAACATAAAATCAAACATTCTTCAGGGGTTTCCAGAATTGCTTTTATGGGGGAACGTGGCCAAAGGATGGACTATGGTTAGTAGAATGGGAGGCTAAGAGTCCTGGTAACTTGAATCTTAAAATTACTTTTGGCCAGACTGTTGAAGACTGAGAACCTATTAGTTAGCATTTGTTTGGAATGTAACTGTTCAAGCCCATCAATTTTCTTCTGAATACAGCTTTAGCCGTTTAAGTTTATTTCTTCATTGAGCCAGGAGTTGTTGAGAGAAGAAAATGTCTCAATTTCTGTTGTTTGGTTTGCCTTTACAATGAATTTATATTTATGTTACATTAAGGTCAGAGTTTGTGAACTGTAATATATCTACTTTTAGAAGTGTTGGCTCGGTGGCTCAGCCTGTAATCCCGCGCCTTTGGGAGGCTGAGGTGAGTGGATTGCCTGAGCCCGCGGGTTCGAGACCCGCCTGGGCAGTGAGACCTCAGCTCTACAATAAATTTTATAAAAATCAGCCGGGTGTGGTAGCACATGCCTGTAATTCCGGCTACTTGTAAGGCTGAGGCGGAAGGGTTGCTGGAGCCCAGCAAGTTGAGTCTGCAGTGGCCGGGTGTGGGATTACAGGCTGAGCCACCGAGCGTGGTTTACTTGGTCAATTTTATTAATTATATTATTTAAATTATTTATCTCCTTTATATTTCACCTGTCAGAAACTGAGCAGAGTGTTGAAGTTTTTACTCTTGTGTCTCTACTGATTTCATATTGTATTTATCTAGAGTTTTTGCTTCACATATTTTGATGCTACATTATCTGGAACATAAAGTATTACAGTTATTCTCATTGTGTTTTACACCCTTTATCACAAAGGGTGATGCTTTGTCTCATTGAATCGTGCTTTGTTTCAATTCAAACTTGTTGATGTTAGTATCATGGATTCTGATATCTTTTAGTTGGCATTTGCTGGCAGGTCCTTAAAAGTCCCTTTCTTTTCAAGTCCTTCCCAAACCTTTTCATTCTCTCTTATTCACCCCACCCCCATCTCAACTGATCAGTTACTGATGTAGTTTATCATGTGTTTTTATTTTCTAAAAAAATACATATTAAACCTCCCTTTCTTGGTTTGTCCGTTCAAGATACAAAAGAGTGTATAGTATGTAGTGACTCTATAAAAAAGGATTAAAAATCTGTGGATTCGTACTTCCTCCTCGTCTCAATTTTATTTTGGTCTGGGATTTTTATCACAGGCCATTTTAGACTTCCTACTTTTATTGTTTATTTTTATATTATATAAAATTTCTTGGAGGAGTTATCATTCGGACTTAAAATTAAGCTGCACAGTCATTGAGGCTTAGTTTTATATTTAAAATGATCCAAGATTTGCTTCTTGACCTTTCCTTCAATAGCCTCCCTATTCCTGACTTCATTATTTTGAATGATCTCTTGGTTGTCTGGGTTTTATCATTAAAAACATTTTTTTGGAAAGAAATGTTGATGGATTCTATAGTTCCTGAATTTAGGTAATTTTACCACATGCAAAAAATTAACTATATGAGATGGTAGCTGTGCTAATTTGCTTGACTGTAGTAATCATTTCATTATGTATATGTATGCCAAGACATTGTGTTGTATACTTTAAATATATGCAATTTTTTTTAAAAGAAAGAAAATAAGAGTTAAAAAGCAAAGGCAAAAACAAAAAACCTCATGAACCTTTATTGGGTATAAAGTTCTTAAGTCATACTTTTATTCCATCAACACTTTGTGGATATTCCTTTGGTCTTCTGAAATCAAATATTAATATGGAGAAGCCAATGATGGTAATCTGATATTCTTTCTTTAATTGATAACTTGCGATTCCTGGCTAGGTGTTTACATAATTCCTTCTCACATGCATTAAGTTGAACCTCTGCATCACACTATGTCAAGATTTTCATATTTTTCTAACAATGTTTTGTGAAAACCATATACTCTTTCAATCTTAATATTCAGTATTTTTCCTTTATCATATGATGGAGCATGTTTATGACACATTTGTTTTCTCTTTTAAGGGAGCTACTCATCTGTATGTTTAACTCCATTGTCTGTTGTCCATGACAGTCATCTTTCTAAATTGTTTCTAAATCATTGAACTTTTCCTTTGCATTTTGCATGATTTCTCCATAGCTTATCTTTAATTCTCCCTCCTTGTTTTTTTACTGTTATCAGGTCTGCCCTCGCTGTTGCTTATTTAGTAGGAGCATAATGTTATTATTCTGGTTCGTTACTTGTAATTTTTCTGCAATTCTTGTAATCTTCTCCTGTTAAATTATCATCTCATCTTTGGCTTCTTTGAGACTATGGTATATTTGTGGTCTAATTTTGTTTTCTGTTTCCTGGGCCATGTCCTTTTCCAAAAGGTAATCTTTATCTTTAGCGTGATCTATATATTTGTTTACTTTATCGTTGTTTTTTGAAATTTTTCATAGTTTTGATGATGTTATTTTGTTGTTGCTGCTATTATTACAGCTTATGATTTTTGAACAAGGGTAGTTTTATCAAATATATTGTTTGCCGGGGTAACCCTCTTTCGAGTCCCTTCTCACTGCCAGGAGCTTTCCTCTAATAAGTTCCAATTTACTCTCTGTTGTAAAAAAAACAAAGTATTGCTTGCCTATATACAGACTGGAGTCTCCTTAACTTCCTCCCCTGTTTGCCTGGCTCTTCTCTGTACCCCTGATCTTGAGTTTAAAGGCCGCTCTTCTGTTGCCTGGAAGATAGGGGAGGAGACTCTGCAGCCTTGGGCAATGGTAATAAGTGAAATTTTATGACTTTCTCTATATAGCATATGGCTTAAAGTCCAGCAGAGAAGTCACTCTGCCTGGTTGGGGATACATCCAATAGAGGGTGCAGAAAAGGAGGGACACTCGATTTCAGGTGGTCCCCAGCTTGAGAGAGAGAGAGAGAGTCCACCTTCTGAGGACATGTCTTTGCCATAAGGACAATCAGTCTCAGGCCATTAGTGCAGCCAAACTCTTCTGCCTATTGTGAGACAAAATTCTAGGGATTCTGGCTCCTCTGTGTATCCACAGTGAGGCAAAGAGGCCAAATGAGTCATTCTTCACACTCTGCATTTCTCCCCTGGGTTTACTCTCCCACAGGAGATTCTCTTTTCTCTCTCCATTCTGTGAAGGCTTTGTTTGCTATCAGTATTGTCCTGGCGTTTGTCTCCTTCAGAGTTCTGCTTCCCTCTCAGCTAGGGGCAAGTATCATGGGTTTGGCCAACTCGCTGCTTTCTGTAGTAAGACAGGGTCTTCTAGACCAGCGATTCTCTTCTGGGGGCAATTAATTTTGTTTCACCACCAGGGGACATTTGGCAAAGTCCGGAGATGTCTTTGGTTGGCACAACTTGGGAAGGGCTGCTTCTGACATCTGGTGAATAGAAGCCAAGGATGCTATTAAACACCCCACCCTTCACAGGACAGCCCCCAACAACACAGAAATACTTGGTCTAAAGTGCTAGTAGTACCAGTTTGAAAAACTTTGTCCTAGACTGACATTCCCTGGCATCTTTCATGGGTTGTATATTCTCGCTGTCTCCATCCCACCAAATGGTGTGATTCATGAAGTTCTTCTGAATTTCATTAAACATTCTGCCATTGCAGAGAGGATCAGTAGATTAATTCTGAGTCTTCATCTGATTCTATCTGAACTTTCCTTTTGGGGGAATATCCTTTTCAAACTCTGACCCACATGGTTGGACCCTGTATTAGTCTGTCTGTGCAACTGTAATAAAATACCGGAGACTGAGTACTCTGTAAAGAACAGAAATTTATTTCTCACAGTTCTGGAGGCTGGGAAGTCCAAGATCAAGGTGCAAGCATTCGGTGTCTGGTGAGGGCCTACTTGCTGTGTTCTCACGTGGCGGAAGGGGTGACAGGGCCAGAGGGATGAACACGACTAAGAGATGGAAGGGCAAAAAAAAAAGAGCCTGGCCAGTTCCTTCCCAAAGGACCCAAAAGAGTCCTTTTCTTTTGTATTTTTTGCATTGGGGTCTCCATTGCTCAGGCTGGAGTGTAATGGCACAATTATGGCTACCACAATCTTGACCTCCTGGGCTAAGGTGATCCTTCTACCTCAGCCTCCTGAGTAGCTGGAACTACAGACACACACCACAAAGCCTGGCTAATTTTTTTTTTTTGAGTTGGAGTCTCACTCTGTCACCCAGACAGGAGTGCAGTGGCTTGCTCCCGGCCACCGCAGCCTCGACCTGCTGGGCTCAGGCAATCCTTCCGCCTCAGCCTTCTGAGTAGCTGGAACTACAGGCGTGCGCTACCATGCCTGGTTAATTTTTAATTTTACTGTAGAGATGAGGTCTCACCAAGTTGCCCAGGTGGGTGTTGAACCTGCCGGCTCAGGCAACCCATTCACCTCAGTCTCCCAAAGTGCTGGGATTACAGGCTGAGCCACCGAGCCTGGTTTAATTTTTTGATTTTTGTAGAGGTGAGGTCTCACTATGTTGTCCAGGCTGGTCTTGAATTCCTGGGCTCAAGCAATCCTCTCACCTTGGCCTCCCAAAGTGTTGGGATTACAGGCATGAGCCATGGTGCCCACCCAACCCCTCAAACCCTTTTCTAAAAGGGCACTAATCTTATTCATGGTGTTGGAAGCCTCATGGCTTAATCACCTCCTGAAGGCCCCACCTCTTGAAACCATCACCTTGGAGGTTAAGTTCCAACACACGAATTCTGGAGGGACACATACATTTGAACTCTGGCGGTCCCCATCCCTAGTTTCAGAACAGCTGTTCTTGGTCACTTTCCATTTGTTTTTATTTATTGTTGTCATTCTATTCCATTTGAAGAGAAGGATATTTAGTAAGCTTGCATTTACTGTACCATCTTTCCTTGGATGTTTCAGATAATTCTAAAGAAAACCTCACCAAATAATTTAGTCATCCAATTTCACATTTCAAAACTGACTGTAATTACTATTTGGGACACATTTTCAAATCACTCTTTCCTATGCATTATCTCATTTAATCCTCTGGCAGCCTATTGAAATAGGAATTATTATGCCTATTTTCGAGTGGCTCTCACTCTTCTGTGGCTGGTGAGTTGATGTGGATTAGATCTGCTTGACTCTAAATTTTGTGTCCTTTCCACTACACTGCACTCCTTTTCAACAAATGAAATAATAACCTCTTTGTTGTATGCTGGTGAGTGTGTTTGTCGAGAAATTGGATTCTGCAAGACCCTGCTCATCAGATCTTATCTACCTAGGGAAGTAGTTAATTGAACGTAATTGGAACAACTTCCCTGGATTTTTAAAAATTTTATTTTATTTTTTCTAGCTCACTCTTAAGCACCTGCAAACTCTGACCATCATTGAAAGCAGGTGCTAGTAGATGTGTAGCTATATATGAATGTAGTTTTCTTCTCTGTTTATTAGAAATGGGAGAAATTTACAAGAAGTATTGCCTCAGCGTGGGTTAGAATTTTCAGGCTGGACCCTCTTCTTATTCTCCTGTGGCATGGACCACTTCATTCAGGTTATGCAGAGGAAGGAACACGATGATGATTATCTCAGCTGTGTGAGCAGAACAAGTTACTTAACATCTCTGGGCTTCATCTCTGTCTGCTGGGAATGGAAGTACAGGGTCATATACTCTTCTTGCCTTTAAGGTTTCAGATTTCATGAAATCCAGCTATGAGCACTGACCCCCAAACCATAGCTCCAGCCTGGGCTTTGCTATATTGCTGAGTGGCTCTGGGTAAGTTCCTTTCTTTCTTTGGGCCTCAGTTTGCTGGTCTGTAAAATAATTTTGTTAGGTAAACTTAGTGGTTTTCAAACTGTGTTCCAAGGAACCCTAGGAACTGTGAGAGACCAAGCTCATACTTTGTATGGTCTATGTCTGAGTAAGGTTACATTTGCAAAAAGTGTTCTACTGTTAACAAACAAACAAAAACTGTTCTCAGATATTCCTGTCTATAAAGCCTCTCTCTATGCAGCTGGAAGGAGGCTCCCCTAGGTGAACATTCCTAGAAACTAAAACTTACTGCCTTAAACACCATTTTGGTTGATATTGAATGGAAATCAATATAAAGTCGAATTAGACATCGTGCAGGCACTGAGCATTAATTTTTTATGGGTGTTAAGGATGACCATGTTTTCTTGTGTAAATTGATTTATGGGGTACATCATGTGTAATTTTGCCACATGCATAGATTGTGCAATGGTGAAGTCGGGCTTTTAAAGTATTCTTCACCCATATAATGCACATTGTACACCAACAGCCTCTTTCCTGTGAAGGCTCTTCCTCTCTGTGCATGACGCCCATGGCAGAAACCTGTGACTCATTCTGGATTCTTCCACCTTCCTCAACTTCCCCATGTAATGAGCTGCCCAGACTGGTCTTGACTCTGTCCTCAAAACAGCCTGATCACTTTTAGCACATCCCCTAATCTCTCTGGCCCTCAGTTTCCCCAGGAAGGAAGAAAAAGGAGAGACGAAAAGATAAAAAGAAGGAAACTGAGTTCCTTCTCTTTGTTATGAGCATTTCATATGGAATTTGACATCAAACAGATGGGATCGGTTTTCCTAAGCTTTGGCCCCCTCCTCTTCCTTGGGGAGTGAATCTTCTCTCTCTCTCTCTCTCTCTCTCTCTCTCTGTTTACTTTCTAAATAAACTGTATTTTCCAATCTAAAAAAGCTAAAACACAAAATGGATTGACTCACATCCAGCTTTGCTACTTCTTAGCTTTGTCTTCTTGGCAAAATAATGCAGCCCCTTTCCGAGCTTGTTTCCTCACCTCTCATGTGGGGCACCGTACTGTGTTTTGGGGTTGAAATGAGACCGCGGGCCTGGCACACAGTGAGCATTGGGTGTGCTTTAGCTGACCGGCCTGTCCTCCCCTTCCTTCTTCTTTCCTTCCTTGCCTCACAGAGAGCTAGCCTGCTCTGCTGTATTTTTCCACCAGGCAGCGGCTCTCCCCCACGAGTGTACGCATCGTTCGGAGTCTGGGCTGTGAGATGCGGTTGTGAGTTGCAAACACAACAGCTCCTCCAGCTTCTGTCGCTGGCCTACAAATGTCACGTTCATCCAAACAACAATTTCAGGGCAGACTTCTTTTCTGATTTGTTGGTGCTTCTGAAAAATTAAATGGAGAGGACATTAAGGTGCCAAGGAACATGATGAACTCATTGCAGAAGCAGAGTCAGCTCTTCCTCCACCCGCCAAAGCTCTAAAATTAGACTCAGCAAACCCTGCAAGGAGGGCCTGGCCTACTCTGATCCCAAAGCAAAGGGTGTTCTGTTTGCCATGAGATCCTCATGGGTAGCCCGAAAGCCCCAGTCTGGGGGACAGACCCTCAAGACTGACGCAGAGTCTCTGGCGTCTCTCTCTCCCTCTACCTCTGTCTGGAACGAGGTACCACAGGAGAGGCTGAACACCCACCAGCCAACATCTCATTTAATCATTCCCTCTTTTAGAATCAACTTTATTGCAGCATGATTGACATACGATAAAACAGACCCATTTAAAGTGTCTAATTAAATGAGATTTGACAGTCCACATTCATAGACCATACCACCATAATCAAGACAGAGAACTTTTCTATCGCTCCAATAATTGTTCTTGAAAATGCAGAACCATTATCACCACCCAGAAAAGTACAGAGATTAGTACTACAAAATAACACTTACAAATCCATCACCAAGGTTTAGCAAATGTTACCGTGTTACCATGTTTACTTTGGTTTGTCCTCCTGTCTTACTCTTTTTCTCTCCCCCTCTTCATCTGCCCACTCTGGGAAAGAAATAAAATAAAACAAAATTCTTTTAATGAAATGAAACATTAGAGGTGCAGTTGACGTCTTCCTCATGCCTTTCCTCAAAGGTAACCGCTGTCAATGCCTTGTTTTAAAGACAATGTTTAAAAACTTTTATTGCCTCGTGTATGATCACAAACAATAGCATTGTTAGGTAGGCTTCTCACATTTACATAAAACAATGCATACTATATGTGTCCTTTTGCAACTTGTTTTTATAGACATATGCTTTAAGATTCACTCACCTTTCTGTAAACAGATTTAGTTCATTTGCCTTAACATGGTATTCTAGTGGGAGAATGTTTTAAAATTCACTTATCCATTCCCCTACTGATAGGGATTTAAATTGTTCCCCTTTTTTGCTTCCTTATAATATCAGAGCTGCAGTGAAAAATCCTGAACCATGCATAAGAATGACTCGAGGGCATTTACCTGAAGTAGAACTGTTGGGTAACACAGCCATAGGGCACACACATCTCCGACTTTATAGATACTGCAAACTGCTCTCCAAGGTCAGAGGATCAACACTTATGTCTCAAAAGTTCCTGTTTTTCCCACCTCCTCTACAATGTTTGGAATTATTCTATTTCAACCCCCAATCTGATATTTATAATAGTCAGTTGCTTTAACTTGCATTTCCCAGGTCATCAGTGAAGCTGAGCATGTTTTTATATATTTACTGGGCTTTAATGTTTCCTCTGTGAATGCCTGTTAAGATATTTCTCTATTTTTCTTTTTTAAACATTGGATTATAGGAATTCTTTATATATTATAGGTAGTAATCCCTCTTCAGTTATATATGTTATAGATATTTTCTCCCAGCCTGTAGCCTGTGTCTTAATTTTGGTTTCGGTGCTTTTTGGTCACAGAAATTTTAAGTTTTAATGCAGTCAACTTTTTTCCTGTGGTTTATGGTTTATGTAAGTTGTTTAAGAAATCCTTTTTTATTCCAACAACACGTTCTACATTTTCTTCTAAAAGAGATAAGGATTATTCTTCCCATTTTACAGAAAAAGAAATTGAGAATTGGAGACATAAAGTGACTTACCCAAGTCCATAGATGTGAGATGGCAGATCCAGGACTTATTTGCTGTGTACTGATTCTAGATCCAGCTCTCTTTCCTTCACTTGGGGCCCAGACATGGAGAGCCACACCTGGGAATCAGGTGGTCAGAGCCTAGGGTGCTCTTCACCTGCTGTGGGGAGACACTGGGAAGAGCATGTCCCTTTCTGTGGTCCTACAGTCAGGGAGGCTCAGGACTCTTCCTTTGACTGATGTAGCCAGTGAACACTGCGACCCAGAAGATCTGAGTTGGAAGAGATTTGGGATCATGAGTCACAGATGGAGAAACCGAGGATCCGATTTGGGGAGAGACTTGCTCAGACTTGGCCCTGGTTTATGCCACCTGCCCAGGAGCACAGTTTAAGGACTGCCCTTAGAAACACCTGAAACTGTTTGGGCCTCACCACCCTAGTCTGGCCACTAGACAACGGCAGCTGTGAATGTGGGGGAAACATATGCTACCTGCTAGGTGACTGCACACCTGTCTCTCGATTGCGTCCTCACAGCAATCTTAGGGTTGGGGATGGTCACTGCCATCTTGTGGGGAAAGAAGTGGAAACTCAGAGGTTTGGCCAAGGTCACACACAGAGGTGTAAACCCTGGTCCTTGTAATTCCAAATCTCGTGCTGTGTCCTGCTCTGCAGTTCCTGCTCATCCAGGTTCTTGCTCTGTCTTGGAGGTGGCTGAGTCAAAATGGGGAGCAGTACTTTCTCTGGTGGATCCTCTGCTATTAGGGAACCTGCTTCCCCACCTCCAGCACAGTCACCTCTGCCCTGAGCTGGCCCTCAGTGCCCAGAGTCTCAGCCCCTGACCAGGCCCCTGTCCTACAGCAAGGAGGTTTTCACAGCTCACGCCCATCCACACAGCCTCTCCCTGTCTAGATCAGACTCAATCGGCAGGGAACATTCTGCATTCACCCTTTCATGCCTTCACTCACTCAGTCTTAATTGGGCACCTACTATTGTCTGATAGTAGAGAGCCATGGTGGGATGTGACCTGTTGTAAGCTCTCTATGATCTTAGAAAAGTGACTTGACTCTTGGGGCCTCAGCTTCATCGTCTATAATTTGGGGACAATGAACACTTAACTCCTCAAATTGTTGTGAAGGTTAACTGAGAGGAACAAGGCTGTGGCTGTGGTTCCATGGCCAGTTTACCTGTGGCCTGTCATTGCTGCCTGGGCTCTGCTGTCTGACGTAGGGTACCACCCATCCTGGTGTGACGGGCTGGGTAAGAGCTCAAGCTCTGAAACCAGACTGTCTGGATCCAAATCCTACCGCCACCCTGACTAGCTGTGTGACCTTCAGCAACATACTTAGCTCATGACATTGTCATGAATATAAGAGAATTAATACACATAAGACACAAAGATCTATGCTGTTATAAACTTAATTGTGTTCCCTCTGCCTCCCCAAATTTATCTGCTGAAGCCCTAAACTGCAAACGGGACGGTGTTTGGATATAGGGCTTTTAAGGAGGATAACTGAGTTTAAATGGAGTCATAAGAGTGGGACCCTAATCAGATAGGACTGGAGTCCTTATAAGAAGAGGAAAAGAACCAGAGGTTGATCCCTCCCTCAACAACCCCCTTCACTCACGTGCACACAGAAGAAAGGCCGTATGAGGATATGGCTGTAGGAAAGTCAGAAAAAAGCCCTGCTGGCACCTTGATCTTGGACTTGCAGCCTCTAGAACAAGAGAAATACATTTCTGTTAAGTCACCCAAGTTGTGGTGTTCTCTTATGTAGCAGTCCCCAACCTTTTTGGCATCAGGGATTGGTTTCATTGAAGACAGTTTTTCCATGGATGGGCATAAGGTATGTGTGTGTGTGGGGGGGGGGGTTGGGATGATTCAAGTGCATAAAATTTATTGTGTACTTTATTTCTATTATTATTACCTTGTGATATATAATGAAGTAATTATACAACTCACCATTTAAAAAAAAGAGGTGCAGTGGTAAATAAAAGGTCACCCGTGGACTAAAATAAGTGTCAGACTCTGGGCTGGGCATGGTGGCTCATGCCTGTAATCCCAGGGAGACAGAGGCAAGAGGATTGCTTGAGCCCAGGAGTTCAAGATCAGTCTGGGCAACTTGGCGAGACCTCATCTCTACAATAAAATTAAAAAAAAACTAGCCAGAGCCGGGCTTGGTGGTTCAGCCAGTAATCCCGCGCCTTTGGAAGGCTGAGGTGAGTGGATTGTCTGAGCCTGCGGGTTTGAGACCCGCCTGGGCAACTTGGCGAGACCTCATCTCTACAATAAATCAAAGAATTAGCCGGGCGTGGTAGCGCGTGCCTGTAGTTCCAACTACTTGGAAGGCTCAGGCGGAAGGATCGCTGGAGCCCAGCTGGTCAAGGCTGTGGTGGCCGGGAGCGGCCACTGCACTCCAGTCTGGGCGACAGAGACTCCAACTCAAAAAAAAAAAAAAAAAAATTAGCCAGGCGTGATGGCGCATGTCTGTAGTTCCAGTTACTTGGAAGATTAAGGTGGAAGGATCGCCTGAGCCCAGCAGGTTGAGACTGCAGTGGATGTGATTGTGCCGCTGCACTCCAGCCTGGGTGACAGAGACTCTGTCTGACTCAGAAAAAAAGTCTGATTCTGACTTAAAATCTGCCACCAGATCCAGCTGTACAATTCAATTCACTTGCCACTCACTGATAGGGTTTTGATATGCAACTACACGCAACGAATCTATTATAGTTTCTGTGCAGTCAAACCTCACTGTTCATGTTAGTCTGTATGTGCAGCCTCTCCCCAGCGCTGGCATCGCTGCCTCAGCTCTCCCTCAGAGATCAGGTATCAGATTCTCACAAGCAGCTCGCACCTAGATTCACCATAAGGTTTGTGCTCCTACGAGAATCTAATGCTGCCACTGATCTGACAGGAGGTAGAGCTCAGGCGGTAATGTGAATGATGGGGTGTGGCGGTAAGTACAGACGAAACTTTGCTCACTTGCCCCCCACTCACCTGCTGCTGTGTGGCCCAGTTCCTAACAGGCTATGGACCAGTACCAGCCTGTGGCTCAGGGATTGGGGACCCCTGTCTTATGGCAGCCCCCAAACAGGCTGATACCCAAACTCCATAGAAAGTGCTGCATAAAAAATAATTATATAGATAATAATATTTATTAGTAGTAATATAATTGTGGTTGTAACTGAAAGGCCAGATTCAGGCATCACCACTATGATGTTGATGAAGGGGTGGCAGGGTAAGGGACTGGGGCTACATCAGGACCCTGGCCAGCAAGGGACTTCCTCTCCCAGGCAACAAACAAGAGAGGCTGGGTCAGGTTGGGAGTGACGGACGAAAGTCCCGTCTGCTGGTCATGTCAGCTTTAGCCTCTCATCACTGGAGCATGGGTCTGCTCCAGGCCAAGGGTACCTGCGCCATTTCTCTGACCCAGTGGTCTCTCCTTCACCTGCCTAACTCTGATGCCCCTTTAAGACCGGTCTTCTGAGCCACCCCCTTGGACACTGGGCAGTAACAGGAGAGAAGATCAAGCACATGGGGTGGGGGACATGGGAAGCCCCCTTCTGATCGCTGCTCTTTCTTTTATAAAATAAAAAGCAAGGTCAACAACTGGGAGCGGGAGGGGACGGGGGTTGGAGATTTGAGCAGTGGGGATATAGCGTGGGTGGGCTATCTTCCTTCTGGCTGCTGAAAAGCAGACCCCAAGACAAGGATAATAGCTTATTTGGAAGGTGATCTCAGGCATGCAGGCAGGGGAATAGGGCAGTGAGCCAGGGAAGGAAGCCAAGCCCATTCATTACCAAGGTGGGCAACTGAAGGTCAATTCCACTGGGGGATTCTGGGAGTCGCCCAAGAGGGGAGGGATCTGGAGTGATCTGTCTACCAACTAGGGGCGGTTTTTGCTGAAAGATTTCCTTAGGTTTCCAGCACTTCCATGGGCTGTGGGGGTGGGAAGAGCTGGTCTGGTCCCTGGAGAAAGCCCTTAGGCAAAGACATACAGATGGTGGAAATTAGAAGTTGGGGCAGCACCAAGGGGTATAGGCCAGGAGTTGTGGGTGGGACCCTTCCAGTATCTGCCCTAGTGAGAAAGTGAATTAACGAGACAGGACTTCTGAGTAGTGTTGAAGGGCCCCTCAGGACTAATGGTGGTTTGTTTAATGTGAGCCAGAGAGCATGACAAGTGCTCAAAGAACCTTAGCCATCACAGACCACCCCCTGATATGAACTATAGGGCTCCCGGGGGAGAAGGGACTTTTCTAAAATCACAAGGCACTCTCAGCAGGATGGCAGATCATGTTCCTTTGAAGACTTGCAGAGAAGAATAAAATCTTTTATTTCATTTTTTTGAGACAGAGTCTCACTCTGTCACCAGGGTAGAGTGCAATGGCATGATCACAGCTACCACAGTCTTAACCTCCTGGGCTCAGGTGATCCTTCCACCTCAACCTTCCAAGTAGCTGGAACTACAGGTGCACACCACCTCACCCAACTAATTTATTTTTGTTTTTCAAATTATTGTAGAGCCAAGGTCTCACTAAGTTGCCCAGGTTACACTTGAACCCCTGGGCTCAGGCAATCCTCTCATCTCCACCTCCCAAAATGCTACAATTACAGGTTTGAGCCATAGCACCTGGCAGAAAAAAAAATCATTTAAAGGTAGTTTTGGGGAGAAGGATGTGGGAGAGGACTCCAGAAGGATTTGAGACCTGACATGGGTGGAGTCAGCTCAGCTGGAGGAGTAGACTCTGTCATACTTATCCTGACGAAGCTATATGACTTCAACCTGGGGAGCGTGACTGAGAGTTCACTTTGGAGATCAACGGATTATGGCACCACCTATGAAAAGCTGAATGACAAAGTGGGTTTGAAGACTGTCCTCAGTTACCTCTATGTTAATCCTACCAACAAAAGGAAGCCCTGTGTCTCTCTCTCACCTGATAGTTGGGACCAAGACTGCAAACTGCTGAATAGACAGACTGTAAAGCAGAGGGAAAAGTGAACAAAACCAGAAGACCCTCATAAGGAAGAACAGGTCATTGCAGAAGAGAAATAAAAGCAACCCCACCTTCCCTCAAAAACAGAATTGAAGAGGGGGAGGGAAAGGGGTAAAGGGAGAAAAATCTACAGAAATGAAGAAAAACCAAAAGAAGAGTATGGGTCTCTCCAAGACGCCTGGGAGAGCAGACACTGAGAAAATTGACTTTGGAATACAAACAATGAAAAGTCCCCAGAATGAAGGGTCTCAAAATGCAAATGTAGATATCAAAACAATAATGGAGAGACTAAAAAGAATTGAGGAGACACAAGAAGAAACTAGGAAGGAGCTGATATCTGAGATAACAGTAATAAAGAATACTGTGAATGAAATAAATAACAAATTGATAAGCATGGAAAGCAGAATTACCCAAGCAGAAGAAAGAATCTCAGAGCTTGAGGACCAAAATATAGAAATAACCCAAACTCTTAAAAACACAGAAAATAAGCTAAAAAAGACAGAACAAAACCTTCAAGAGATGAGTGACTACCTCAAGAGGCCTAACCTAAGAATAATCGGACTCCCTGAGGCAGAAAGATAAACAGAGACCACATTGGAACAAACTTTCCATGAGATCATTCAAGAAAATTTCCCTCATCTAATCAGTGATACAAAATTCAAACACAAGAGATTCAGAGAACCCCCGCAAGACAACAAATGAGAAGACCAACTCCTAGACACATAATAATTTGCCTAAATAAAGTAGGCACAAAAGAAAAAATCCTAAAGGCAGCAAGAGAAAAAGACCAGATCACCCACCATGGAAGACCAATCAGAATAGCAGCAGATTTATCTGCAGAAACCCTGCAGGCTAGGAGAGCTTGGAGCCCTATCTTCAAAGTCCTAAAGGATAAGCAATTTCAACCAAGAATAACCTACCCAGCCAAGCTAAGCTTCATCAGTGAGGGAGAATTAAAATCTTTCCCAGATATCCAATCCCTAAGAACTTATGCAGCCACAAAACCATCTCTACATGAAACACTTAAGAAAGTACTAAACACAGAAGAAAAGGAAAAAAGAACAACATTCTTCACAAGAGTACAGGGAAAAGAATAAAATATACACGAACCAACCCCAAAAGCAAAAGAAAGACAAAAAAAAGAAAAAAGAAAAAAAAAAAAAAGAAAAAACCAAGTGGAAGAACAATAACTCAATAAGAACTCCATGATAGGGATGAACTCTCACATTTCAATAATTAGTCTGAATGTGAATGGACTAAACGCACCACTGAAAAGACATAGAATGACAAAATGGATAAAATATCACCAGGCAACAATATACTGCCTTCAAGAGACCCATCTCACTAGAAAGGACATACACAGACTCAAAGTAAGAGGATGGGAAACAAATTTTCAGGCGAATGGAACACAAAAGAAAGGAGGAGTCGCGATCCTAATTTCAGACAAAATACCATTTAAGCTATCAAAAATTATAAAAGATACAGAGGGCCACTACATAATGATAAAAGGTTCACTCCATCAACAAGAAATATCTATCCTAAACATATATGCACCCAACATAGGCGCACCAACATTCATAAAGCAACTTCTAGGAAAACTAAAGAAAGACATTGACTCTAACACCATAATAACTGGGGACTTTAATACACCACTCACAACCTTAGACAGATCATCACGACAAAAAATCAGCAAGGAGATCCGGAACCTCAATGAGACTCTGGACCAAATGGACTTAATTGATACCTATAGAACACTCCATCCAAAGACCACAGAATACACATTCTACTCATCACCACATGGAACATATTCTAAGATCGACCACATAATTGGACACAAATCAAGTATAAGTAAATTTAAAAGGACTGAAATTCTGCCATGCACCTTTTCGGACCACAGTGGAATAAAAATAAACATTGACACCAACAAAGTCCCCCCAAAACCCACAAAGACATGGACACTAAACAGCATGATGCTAAATAACTCCTGGA
>NW_007231417.1:0-30231 GCF_000164805.1 Carlito syrichta | reverse complement strand
AAGATATGAACAGACAATTCACAAAGGAAGACATTCAAGCAGCCAACAGACACATGAAGAAATGTTCAACCTCACTAATCATCAGGGAGATGAAGATTAAAACCACACTGGGATACCACCTAACTCCAGTCAGAATGGCAATTATCAACAACTCAAAAAATAACAGCTGCTGGAGAGGGTGTGGTGAAAAGGGGACACTTCTACACTGTTGGTGGGAGTGTAAACTAGTGCAACCTCTGTGGAAAGCAGTGTGGCGATTCCTAAAAGCTCTAAATATCAGCCTCCCATATGACCCCACAATTCCCTTACTGGGAATATATCCTGAAGAACTCAAATCACTCTATAAAAAAGATACCTGGACATGTATGTTTCTCGCAGCATTGTTCACAATAGCAAGAACCTGGAAGCAACCATGCTGCCCATCAAAAGAGGACTGGATTTAAAAAAGAACAATTGTTATATGTTTTTCTGATTCTTTTCTTTAAATTGATTTTTCTGTAACCTCCATAGTATGGTTTGTGTTATTGTTACTTTTGTTAATTTCTTTGTCATTTTTTGATGATTTCATATTTCTTATTGGTGGTATTGTTTTTGAGAGTTTCTCTCTAGAGGAATTTTTTTGTTAGGTCCAAAATTCCAGCTGTGTTATCATTGCTATGGTGGTTTCTCTTGTTTTGCCATTTTATTGTTGTGTTATTTACTTATTTTTTGTTTGTATATATTGATGTGGTTTCTTTTGAGAGTTTGTAAATCAATTTTTATATTTAATCCAAAGGTCAGCTTGCAATGTTTTCACCATGGGATTTGTTCTGTTTGTTCATTTTCCTGTCATATTTTACATTAGTTTTGTTTTTATTTATTTGTGTATTTGCTTGATGCTGTTATGTCAATTGTCAGATTACGTTATCATTGCTGTGGTGGCTTCCTCTGTTTTGCTGTTTTTATGTTGTGATTTTTAGGTTTTTTGTCGGTTTGTTTGTTTTTCTCATTAGTTTGATTACTTTTGAGAGTTCACTCTAAATCAACTTTTTTTGCTAGTTTCTAATGTCAGGTTGCAGAATTGTTGCTGTTTCTTTTTCTCTCTTTTGAACTTTTATTTTTTGGTATAATTGTCTCACAGAGTTTCTCTCTGTGTGGCACACACTGAAGAACAGTGGCTTGATTATAATTTATTGCAGTCTTCTACTTCTGAGCTCAAGGCATCCTCTTACCTCAGCCTCGCTAAGCCTAGGAATACAGGAGTAAAAAGACTACTCCTAGGTTTTTTACATTTTTATTTTGTTTTAATAATTTATATTGTTTTAAGCACTTTAATATCTTTTTCACAATGATGCTTTCCAAGAATCCACATATTCCTTTTTTCTTTTTTTCAGATTAACAAGAACAAAGTTTTTGTATACATTGCATATGGGAAAGATAAGGAGCCAATGAGTCAAATCTGTAAGAGGAAGAAGAGCACCTCTGAACTGTAGTGACCATTCTCTCAGTCTCAAGACTAGAGAGATCTGGCCCAGGGTTTAGATCTTCAGGTTCACAGTCAAGCTTGGCAAGGCCCAACTTATGGTACATGTAGTGCTCCTCTACTCTCTGTGGTGGAGTGTCCCAACTACGTGTCTTCTAACTACACTGGTCTGCTCCATGGTCTTCCACACACACATATACTCTTACACATGTGCACACTCAACTCTTGAGGTTTTAGGCCTCTGGCTTATGTAATTAGAGCAGGTTTAGTGCACTTTAAAGCAACTGAGTACCTTTCTTGTGGACCAAAGTCCTTTTGTGGATATTGTTTGTGGAGAGAGACTTTCCCATTATTTAAAGAGATCCAAGAGAGGAGTCATCCATGGAATGGTGGTTTCTGATGCTCTTAGCAGGTGGCAAGTGTCCTAGTGGGCTGGTTTTCCTCCTTGTATTGTATGCACAGTTGCTTTTACCAAGAGTTTCCAAATACTAGTATTATATCAACAATGCTGGCTACTCTAAAGTCAGAATAAAGAACCTAGTTGAGTGGTTCACTGGTGTTTTTACTGAAAGGAAGAATAGAGGGCTTGCTACAACTCCAAAGTGCTGTGCTCCCCATGTTTAGCAATGGGGACTCAGATGTTCTGTGTGAATGGAGGAGCATTCCTGGATAGAGGGGGAGACTGAGCTGATAGCCTTGGAATGAGAGTAGGTATCTACAACACTGAAGTCAAAGGTTGGCTTGGATAATGATGATGCAGAGGTGCTGCTCACTAGAGTAGAGGTTTCAAGAGGAACCATGACAAGCAGTCTTGTCAAAACAGGACACTGAAGAGACAAGGGCCTTGCTGTTGCCCATCGGATGTCCTAAATTTGGACTAGTGGGTAGCTTTCCAGTCAAAGGGATGGTTAAGGGTTGGAGTGGGACTGAAGAAAATAAATACAGGTGGGCAGATGCAGACTGATGACTTATCAGGGTGTCACTGCACTGACCTTAAATTAGAATGGAGAAAATGGTAGTGCAGTCATCCTGAAGTTGGTGGTAGACTTGAGAGTCTCAGCCTTAGATGACGGAGTATTGTCAATGTAAATGACCCAAGGTTCTGAAGTGGGCGGCAAGGTCAAGAGAGGAGATGTATTAACTAAGATGATTGAAAAGAAAACTGTGGAATTTGATTCAGGATTGCCAGGGGTAATGGGTCATGGTAGAGTGGATGGGATGAGGGATGAGGAGGGTAAAAGACAGGTGGGATTCTACACACATGGATGTCTTGGAACTCCTTCTGCAGGACTGAGACTTGGAGGAGATGGGTATGGGGTTAGGAGGCAGAGGGGCAAGCACCATAGTGGAACCAGCAACCAGGTGGGCCAAGTCAATGTTTCTAGGAGGAACTGAGACCAGCAAAGTACAAGTGACCAAAGGCAGGATGTCAATGCTCTTTCCAGCAGGTGTCAATAAAAACAAGAGATTAAGTGGCACTGCCATTTGCCATGATTTCTGTTTTATCCTCCAAAGCCTCTGTCTTATACTTCAAGTGTTGATATTTCTTGATATTCTCATCCTCCAAATATTTGATACTGTCCTTCCGTAAGGAGCCTAGCTCTTTCTGAACAGTCATGCAGAGACATTGGGTTTGTGGAGATAGCACATCTCTATCCCATGACAATGACTGTGGAGGTAGTAGTAGCAGTGGAATCGACCTTGTCCTTGCCAGGGCCTATGACTGGCATCTCTGGGTAGGGAAGAGCTCCTTGGCAGAATATCTGATGGCTTGGTGCCCTGCATCTCCTTCTACAGTTTCAGCAATATCAGCAAGCCTGGAGAGCTGGACACTCTAGCATTTCCTTGGTGAGCTTCTCCAAATGCCAGGAGAAGCATGGGATTGGGTCCAGGAGCATGGTCACATCTGTCCCAAGAGGCAGGGCTCCCTGTCAGAGCTGTGGGCACCGTGATAGATTTGTTCTTCCTAGAAACAGCTCTTCAGAGAAACCTGGGCCTTCTCACAAAAGTTCGTTTTTGAGAGTGAGCAAGGGAGGTGTCCCTCCAAAAACCCAGGGCATGGCCCCAAGGAAGAGAGTTCTCCCTGGGTACCTAGGGTCCTTGATGTCAATAACACTTCCTCCTTCTTGAGGTGGACCCTTTTGTTGACCTCCTGCTCTTTGGTGTCATCCTCCATTTCATCATCTTTTGGGGTTCTTCTTGGGCTCTGCTCTCAATCTCCTTGGGGATCCTGGATGCCATCCATTTCCGAGGACTGACGACCTACTCAGGTGGGGGAGGCAGGAGGGTAATAATTGTGGCTGAGAAGAGAGATCCTTGCAGAGGTCTAGTCACTGCCGCCAGCGAGTTTCCAGCAAACAGCTCAGGTTTCTTTTTTCAGGGCTTAACCCTGGATTCAGGTGGTAGGGTACCCAAAGACGAGCCTGTGCTGTGCAAGAGGGGACACCACTCCTTCCGGGTCATGTAGGGTCTAGGTTGTGGAGGCACACGACCCAGATGCGGGTTGAGCAGCCTCTAAGTAGGACCAGGGCTAAGGGCAGAGACAGGCGCCACGAGGTAGGGGGATCCTGACAGAACAGGGGAATGAGTGGAAAACGGCACCTGGGGCTCCACCTCTGGAACCCCAAAACCAATTGAGTAAGAAAATTGCCCACTGAGAGCTGGTCATGTGGTCTGCCATGGCAAGAAAGAGTAAGTCACGGAGAGAAGTCTCCTTAGCGACCAACTCCTCTCCCAGCCAAGCAAATGCTAGTCAGCCCCATGCAAACAGGCCAACTCTGCTCCTGTGATGTCTCAATGGGGCTCGTGACACAGGTGCCATCCAGGGAGGGCACGTGGGCCCAGCCGAGCAACAGAAAGATGTGACAAAGAGCACAACACGAGGCCCAGTCAACCGCTTGCGCAGGTGGACATTCTAACCCTCGGGACTTCCCACTGCTGCTTGAAGATGATGGCCACCAGATGGATCACTCTATGGGGATGGGTGAGGACTGTCGGCTTGAGCACTCTGCTGCTGCGTGTCCTGGCCCTTCCTCTGGGTCACTGGAGCAGAACCTACTCAAAGCTCAGCCCAGGAGCAACCCAGTGTTCTTTAAATCGATCATTTGGTGAGATGTAATGGTCAGGTTGTATTATTGTTACTGCTGTTGATTTCTCTGTTTTGTAATTTCCGGTGTTGTTTTGTTTTGTTTGTTTTGGTTTGTTTTTGGTGGGATTATTTAACATAGATATTTTGTTGCTGTTGTTAGAGCTAAAGGTTTTATTATTGTTATAATAGAACATTGGTTTTTGTTGTTATATTATAGAACATTGTTCTATTGTTCAGGTTGTACTATTGTTGCTGCTGTTTGCTCTCTCTCTCTCTGTTTTTCTGTGTGTGCATTTTTTATGTTTCTTTCTTTTTTCTTAATGGTGTGGTTGTCTTTGTCTGGATTTCTTTGTGTACTACATAATAATGATGTGGTTGTTTTGAGAGTTTTTTTGTGTAGCACAGATTATTGGTATGGTGGCTTTAGACATTTTTCTTTGTGTAGGACAGAATACTGGTGGCAGTTTTAGACAGTTCTGTGTTGTGCAGGACAGAATATGGTGTGGTGGTTTTAAACAGTTGTGCTTTGTATAGGACAGAATATGGGTATGGTGAGTTTAGAGTGTTTTACTTAGTCCAGGACAGAATGTTGGTGTGGTGATTTTAGACAGTTTTATTTTGTATAGGACAGAATATGGTGGGGCACTTTTGATGGTGTAGTTGTTTTTGAGAGTTTTCTTTCTTTGGCAGAAAATATTGAGGCAGTTTCTTTTGAGAGATTTTCTTTGTTTGGCAGTGAATATTGGGGCAGTTTTTATTGAGAGTTTTCCTTTATTAGGCTTTGAATATTGGGGAATTTGTGTTTGAGTGATTTCCTATGTTAGGCACTGAATAGTGGGGTGGTTGGTTTTGACAGACTTCTTATGTGAGGCACTGAATATTGGAGCAGTTTTTTTCAAAAAGATTTCTTTTGTGATGCACGGAATATTGAGGCATTTGTTTTTGAGAGATATGTTTCTCACTGAATATTCTGATGGTTGAATACAAGAGATTTTCAAAGTAATCATAGTATATCGTGGTGGTTTTTTGGGGGAATTTCTGTTAGCCACTGAATATTGTTCCATTGTACATGAGAGTTTTTCTGTGTTAGGCAGCAAATATTCAAGTGGTGTATTTGAAGTGTGTGTGTGTGAGTGTGTGTGTGTGTGTGTGTGTGTGTATGTATGTGTGTGTGTGTGTGTGTGTGTGTGTGTGTGTGTGTGTATGTAGCACAGAATAAAGTGAAGAAGCTCAGTTATAGTTTACTGCAGCCTCACTCCCTGAGCACAAAGGATCCACTTGCCTCAGCTGCCTAAGTTTTTATAAATATAGGCACCAAAACCCACTTCTAGGACTTTTTCATTTAATATTTTATTCTTTTTAAAATACTTCAAAATCTTATTGAGGGTGATGTTTTCCATGAATTTACTTATGTCATTTATAAAGATTATGGGGATGAAAATATTTATAGCTGTCCTGGTTGGTTTAGCCAACTGCGAAATAAGAAAATTAGTACATGATCCTTTACTAATAAATGCTGAGGTAAAGGCAATAATGCTTTTAAAGCAGATGACACATATTCTTATCCAGGAGATGATGAGTTTTGCACTACACCAAACAGCTTCATTTTTATACAACTCGTTGTACCTGATGCTTTCTAAAAAACTCACATTTTGCCCTAAAGGGAATGCTTCACCAGCGCAAATAATTGTTGTTTAATATCTTCTCTGAATCAGCATGGTATCTCCAGTCTATTTGGGAAATTTGAAAAGAAACCTGATCTTTTTACTGAGAAAAATGATGCAACATCAGCAACAAATGGCTTGAACATGTACAATGATTACTTGCTAATGGAAAAATTGCATTAAAAACTCATGCAGAGAAGTTGACTGAATTACCATTTATACATTTATACATTGTCCCGAGCATCTGTACTCACATTGGGAAATCTGAAAATAAACATGATCTATTTCCTGTAAGTGGATAATGCAATATGCAAAAAAAAAATTGCAACTGTATAGACAATGGTTATTTGGAAATTAAAAAATTGATTTAGAAAACGAATTTCACCAACAGACACATGAAAAAGTGCTCAGCCTCCCTAATCATCAGACAAATGTGAATCAAAACCACACTGAGATACTACCTAACCCCAGTAAGAATTGCCATCATTAATAAAACAAACAACAATAGGTGCTGGCCAGGATGCTGAGAAAAAGGAATGCTTCTACACTGCTGGTGGGAATGCGAGCTAGTGCAACCTCTTTGGAAGACAGTGTAGTGATTTCTGAAAGAACTAGAACTTGACCTTCCATATGAACCAGCAATTCCCCTATTGGGAATACACTGGAGGAACTCAGATCAATCTACAAAAAAGATACCTACACGTGTATGCTTGTTGCAGCTCTATTCACAATAACAAAAACATGGAACCAACCATGCTGCCCATCAAAGCTGGACTGGATAAAAAAAATGTGGTACATATACACAATGGAATATTATGCAGCCATAAAAAAGGACAAACATATAGACTTTACAGCAACTTGGATGGATTTAGAGTTGATCATATTCAGTGATCTATCACAGAAACAAAGAACAGAGAACCATATTTTCTCACTCACAAGTAGACCTTGAACAATTATCATAATAATATAAGAAAGGGAGTGGCAGTAGTGGAAACTGCTGGGAGGAGGGAGGGTTGGATTGGCAGATGAGGGAAACTGCAAGGGGAGGGAGGGGCACACCTCAACAACAAGGGTACACACATAATCAACATACATATACCTAGCCCTAAATCGTGCCCCTCATCTTTAAAATAAAAATAAAATAAAGTAAGGAACCATAGAAAAACAAAAGAAAACTGATTTTAGTGATCACAGCTAAATTAGGAATGCACGTTGTATACCTTATGATAAGCATTTGAACCAAACAAATATATTGTTAAGAGATGATGAATTTTGTTAAGAGGTAATGAATTTCATACTTTGTGACATGTTAAAAGGTTTTGTATTTCAATTCCCTATGTAATGAAAACATAGCGCATTTGTAGCTCCACATATTAGGTGCTATACAGTAATGTCAAATTTTTAACCTTGCACATTAGGTGCTATATGGTAATGTGGCCCAGCTGAAATGTGCCTCCAGGAAGGGCCTCTAGGAGATGCCTTATTTGGGCTGGAATGCTCACCAGGGAAGATCTCTAGGAGGTACCTTATCTGAAAGAAGCCAAGTAACTATGGTAACTTAACTAACCTGCTCACTTCGCTTCTGCGATCCCTGCTGGCACTATGTGATTGGTGTATTTGAATTTCCTGGGCTTGCAATGTGGGTGGTCTCTGGCCTATCTAAAGGCAGCACCTGCCCTGGTTCGTGATTGGTGTGCAATCTATCTAAAAGCAGTGTCTGCCATGGCTTGGGTCCTTGGCATTTTGTCTGTGTGTCTAGCGAGCGTCCAGGCCGGCTGGAGAACCTGACTAATAAACCTCTCCCTTTGTTAAATCGTGTGCCAGCGCCGTGAATTAAACGCTCGGACACCATTTCATCATGATTGTTTGGTTTGCTTCTGGTTCAAAAATCACTGCAGGGCAATGTTTCAGACTGATGGCTTTCCTCTTCCCTGATCAGTTTTTCCAACACAAACAAGAGTCTAAAAGAGAGAAATAAAATCTTCCTTAGCTGGAGTGTAGGTATCTTCATGGCTGTTTCTGGGGCAATTTCCTGTCCAAGTTGTGGTGAGGCTGTGAGCTGCACTGGAGAAGAAGAGGACTTTATATGTGGAAAGAAATTCTGAGATGGGTAAAGATTTCTATGGGGCCTGAGGTGCAGAGAGCCAAAAAGCTGCCTGTGTGCAGGAAAGGGGGACATTTCAGAGGTGAAAATCAGAGTAAAGTCCTGGGGGATGGGTGAGGACTTCCCACCTCAGTGGGAAAGCCCCAGGAAAAAGGTATGTAAGCAATGGATACCTTCAAGGCATATTCAGTACTACAGAGGATTCCAGCTTGCAGCAGAGTAAAAATGACTTCCTTGAGGACTGAGGATGAAAAAGAACTAGGTCCAGAACAGGCCCACTAGGGAGAGAGCTTTGAACGGGCTAATTCCTGTGCAGACAAAAGAAAGGGGAAGCTCTGCAGCCTAGAGGAAGCCCTGGCATGTCAAAGCAACCTTGGAGGGGCCCAGCACACGCCCATGTCTTCCAGGCACTTCAACCCCCTCCACCACTCCTATATACTCCACTCCTCTGGGTTTGAAAAGCTCAGGCCTTTCTTCCCCCTGCCATTTTTCTTGATTCTCCCAGGCTCTGCATTCTCCAAGTTCTTCCAACCCCTACTTTGTTCTTTTGCACCCTTCGGGATTCATCAGGGTTGCAGATAGTCCACAGAATTACAGGAGCCTGGAATGAACCGGCTTGGCCACTCATCTTTTTTTCTCCTTGACCCGTTTTTCTTGAGGGAAGTCGACTGATGTCCAAGTTCTCTAGAGCCTTGGTGCCCACCATCTATGACTTGTGTTTGCCATTCTTGGCACTACACTTCCTCTCTCACATTGTTCAGAAATTCTAGGCCCATGACCCCCTCTCTTTTTCAGAGTCCAGTTTCCTATTCAGACTCTGCTGAGGACCATGTTATTTTTTTGACTGCCACACTCCTTGGTTCCAGCTCACTGGCAAGTTTGGGTAGAGGTCACTTTAGAGGATGGAGTTGAAGATTTGGCTCTTCCACAGCAGCCCTCATCCAGCTATGAGGTGCTACCACTTCCCACTCAGATGCCAGACTAGATGCCAAACTCCGTTAAACACAGACCCTGCCTCTGGATGTTACATACCCAGTCTCCAGTCAGCATCCCAAACCCAACCTGCATTCTTTCCCCAGTCTGGCATCCAAGAACATTCCTCTGCTCAAGTTCCCTTTCTCTCTAGACAGGCTTCCTGCCTTCTGCTCCACTAGGCCTGGGCAGCAAGTATCTGGACACCCTCCTCTCCCTCCTCCTTCTTATGACTTCTTGGCCCCTGGGGATCTTAACTTTTCTGTCATCTTTGTCTTTTATGTTGCCACTTGTAGTGGCCTCATTATCTACTACTCCCTGACCTAACTCTCAAGACCCTGAGAACTATGAAATTTGCCTGTAGGTTTCCAACATTTTGCTCCCTAAAATTCTAGATAGACACACGCGCACACACACACACACACACACACACAGAGAGAGAGAGAGAGAGAGAGAGAGAGAGAGAAAGAGAGAGAATCAGCTGAAGGTCTGTTTGTATTTTTGTCATTCTGGATTTAATTGAAAGCCCCAAATATTGAACTCCTTTGGTCTTAGTTTGCCCACAGAGAGGCCATCGCTGAAGCCAACTTTTTCTGAAGTGTGTCTGGGGCTCCTCCCTTCCTTCCTTAATGTACTTGTTTTCTCACAGACTATGCTCTGCTTGGAGCTGACTCTAACTCCCATATCCCCTTTTCCCAGCACCCCACCTTTTCTCATCCTCATTGCCCACTTCTAATTTGCCACACCCCAATGAGAATCCTGTATTTCTCTAGAAGGATTTCCTTGAGACTGTCCATGCGGTTGGTTCACTGCTCAGACATCCCTCTTTAAGTTGCTCATTTCCTACTGCTACACTCCATCTGCAAAAATTCACCATCACCTATAATGCAGTCACCTGGCACAAGTGGTCGCTTTCGCTCTTTTCTGAGTACAGGCAGCAGCCAGGAACCTACTGACACAAAGACAAATGGGGTCCAACCTGGGGTCCTAGAGTTGTGTTGTATTCTCCAGAGCCACCCTGGGATCAGACTAGAGCTGGTATCCAGCCAGTCCTGGTCCCCATTAGTTTCATTGAACTACCTTGCCTAAGTTTTCTCCTGTCCTCTCTCAGTACACCTTTGCAAACTGTGTCTTATGACCTTTTTCTGAGGAATGTGACCCACAGATGGTACCAGGTACAGTTCTCAAAAGCCCAAAGTATAGGTCTCTTCTGGGATTGGACAAATCCCCACAACATAGCGGTGAGCATTTAATCTCAACTGGTTTGTGGAAGGTCAACTGGTTTCTGGGCACCTATCAGGCATGAAAGAGCTGATATTTCAGCCGCAGTACTGGGGCTGAACTACAAGTGATGCATAGCAGGTACATTGTCTCTGGATTGACTACTGGGGAATATGACAGCAACAGGAGCGTGGAGTTGGTTGGCTGTTCTTTTGGGTCACGGATTCATTGAAAAGCCAAAAGGACAGGCTCAGGTGTTTCACTCAACATCAGAAAATAATGAGTGAGAGTTGGAAGGAGCCCTCATGATCTGTAGTAAAAGGTCTGATAGACCTGAAAACCAGGATCACATTGTAATGACAAAGGCCAAAATATCCAGGAGCCAGAGAAGAGTGCACCCTCGCCACAGCATGAGTATGCATGGAAGCTTTCCATTCAGGGCCTTCCTTGACCTGGCCCTTTTTGTGTCTCTATTTTTGCTGGTTCTGATTTGCATCCAATTGCTCTCCTAAAATGAGATCCCAACTATAGGCTTCTGTGAGTTCTGTGAGCCATGGTAGCAAAAGAAATGACCTGAGAGAGTCATGAGAACCCCTGCATTTTCAGCAAGTTGCTCCAAAGCATGGTTGTCCCAAGAAACCCAAATTTAAGGCTAGCATTGAATGAATGTTTAGTCTTGTGGCCAAATTTTCCCATAACCCATGAAGTCTACACTGACTCCAGGTCACCTTTTCTAGCTAGTCTCATAATTGACTAGTACTACAATATAGCCATGGGATAATTGATCCAAAAGCTTAGAGGTGGACATTTGGAAATGTGCCTTTTGTAGAAGAGAAAGATCCATCTAATGACTAGAATCCTAGGAATGCTGGTGAGTCCTGCAGTGGTGACAGGGACACCAGCATCACTGAATTGCAAGTGGTGGCCTAGCTTCACGCTCAGAACTCAAAGGACGAGATCTTTTTACCAAGTTGGGCTCCTTACCACAAATGCTATGACAGGAACTGGGAATGACTATCCAGCACTATACCTTGAAGTCAAATAGGCATAAAGAATAGGAAGTGGCATCAAAGGGCAGCATATGAGACCTCACCTGCAGAGATATAGAACTCACCTTATGGGCACAGTGTCCTTAGGGACAATCAATAAAGATGACCAACCAGTCAGTCGTGGAATCTACACTATAATAAATCATAGAGAAGGGCAGAAGGCTGATGTCAGCTACCCAGGTAGAAAGTCATGATCTTGTACCCAGTGAAGACCTGAGACATCCTGACAGCAGGGCCTTTAAGTGACCAACAGGCTGGGTACCCATCAGGATTGTCTCTGCAAGACCACAACGAGTGTTCCCCATTGATATCCTCCAGTTCAATTTTAAAAGAAACCTACTGTGGTAGGGGGCCTTTAGGAAATGTTTCAAAACCTGTATCACAATGAAAATATTTGTTCATGCAAAATGTTGTTCTCAGTACCTGCAGCTAAAACCACAAGCCCCTTCCTGTAATGCTGTACAGGAAATTGTGCTCAGTGCCTGCAGCCAAAACCACAAGCATGTGCTGTTGTTACAAAAAGTGCAAAACATTACACCAGGAAAAGCCTCTTCCCCTCCAAAGCCAACGTAAAATCTATGTAAAGCTGAGGCCAGACTGTGATCGGGGTCCAGCCCTGTGGAGTCCACTGGGCCGAACGCTGGCAATTCAGTAATAAACACAGCTTCTTGATTATCAGACTCAGTGTTATGTTCTCTCTGATTTGTTTTCCCACAACACTGCAATCAATGACTTCAGTGGCTGGGAACCAAAGACAGGTGCATCTGCAGACATTGCATGAGCTTTTGAACACAGAGCCCTACTTGGCCTTTGCTCACATGCTGAAAACATCTCTATGACCCCATATTCAGGTCATGGCTTAGAAGAAAGGTCAGGATATCAATGGATTCCTTGTCCACAACTGCTTCAGACTCATTGCATTGGTGCACAGATACCTCCCAGTCATCATGGTTATATTTGCACGTGACCATGATTTTGAGGATACTCAGACAGTTGGGAGAACTCTCAGAGTGATTCTTTGGCCTGTGAACGAAAAGCTATGATACTAGAAAACACCTGTCTCCACTTTCCCAAGACAAAATGCAGAATCAAAATCAAGTAAACATTGCTGAGATAGTATGTGTGTGTGTATATAATGAAGGTCACCCTCAAGACTTAAGAATTGAGGAATAAAGGCTGCCTCCTATTCCCAGTGAAATCACCAGTGTGGCATCTCTGAGATTCAGATAGATGTTGGCAGGTGAAACTAAACTACTGCAAATGTAATCAGTTGTAGCCCCACTATTTGCTGTTCTAGATGGTTTATATTTGCTGTTCTAGATGGTTTATCTTTGTTCAAACAAATGATAATACATGCTCAGGATATGGCATCAGTACCCCTCTGCAAGATATTTCAGTTTCAAGATGTGTCATGAACAGGCATCAAAAACAGTTTGTGCTGACACAAGGGCAACTACAGCATCCCTCACCCTTGCTCTCTTGCCCTCACTCTGGATGTCTCTCTATCTGTCTCCATATAGGTCAACTGACCCTGCACTCAGAGTTGTTCATCTCATCCTGCGCTCCCTCATTAAGGAAAGCTCTGCTCCAGAGCTCCAATAATTTCTTGAAATCCCAAGTCACACTGACCACCCCAAATTCCAACTCAAGCATGACAGTTTCTAATGCCCGCTGGCCTTCTCAGACCCCATTTTCAGGCAACACCTTAATGCTCACCTCTGGCTTCCACAGTGAATGTGACAGTCAGTTATCTCCAGGATCCAGAGTAAACCTAATGGGAGGAGGCATTCAAGCAAAACCACTCAAATGGAAGGTCCTCGTTCCCAATTTGTCTTGTGTGACGATTCTGTGTAGAACACACACTGACTTCTGAAGACAACAAAGAAGGAGAGAGTTAAAAACACAAAGGTTAAAAAAAATGCACACACAAAGATGTGCCTTGAGAGGAATGTCAGAGCATCTGCTGAGGTCATTCTGAGCTGATACCATTCTGACAATCACCAGGGTCAGTCTGTCCAGTAGGTGGCACCCCGCACACTGCCGTCATTTTAAGAAGTCATTCCATGGACTGGGTGTGTCATGAACACAAGGCAGATGGTTTGGGGCTGTTGAGGGGATGAGCTCTGGTCTTTTCTCACTTTTGGAGATTACACTATTTTTTGGCTCACCCCTCTACAACCCATTAACCTTAATCCACAGTTTCAAGCTCTCATTGATTCTTCCTTCTCTAAACTCAAATCTCTGCTTGCCTTGCCCTCACAAGGGTACTAGTGATTTCATCAGAGTTTAGCTAGATCATGCAGGAGAATTTCCCAATGTAGAGATCTTTAATTTGATCACATTTGTATAAGTTATTTTTCCAGTGAAAGAATATTTCACAGGTCTCAGGACACAGCTCCATGTCAGAATAACTGATCATGTCCCATCTTCATATCCACCAGCCTTTGGAAAAACCCTCCCTTTCCCTGCCCCATGAACTTGAGCTTGGTAACATTTTGTCCCCTTACTCATACCTCCTCGTGCTCTCCCGGAATGATGTCAGGCTCCACTGCCTCTCCCCAACTGTATTATTTGCACAAGGAGCCAATATGGCTGCAGAGCTGGTTGGAAGGCAGGGACTTTAAACGAACAATGATGTCAGTTACCCTATTCTATGCTCAATGACCAGAATCACTTCCTGCTGTGTTCATATATAAGGAGAGTTACTTGAAAAGATAACTCTTCAGAAGGGCATTATTGCAAACCTTGGGAGGAATCCTACAGAAAAAATTGTTACAATATATTTTTATGATTCTTTTCTTTAAACTGATTTTTTTGTTACATTCAAGGTACAGGTTGTATTATTGTTGCTTTTGTTGATTTCTTTTTTGTCATTTTTGGTGATTTCATGTTTGTTATTGGTGTGGGTTTTTTTGAGAGTTTCTCTCTAAAGCAATGTATTTGTTAAATCCAAAGTTCCAGTTGTGTTATCATTGTTATGGTGGTTTCCCTTGTCCTGCCATTTTCTTAGTGTGCTTTTAATCTATTTTTTGTTTGTATATGTTGGTGGGGTTTCTTTTGATAGTTTGTCTGTAAATGATTTTTCGGTTTAATCCAAAGTTCAGCTTGCATTGTCGTTGCCATGGGATTTGCTCTGTTTTTGTCGTATTTTACGTTTTGTTTTTATTTATTTGTGTATTTGCTATTGAGAGTTTTCCTGTAAATTGCTTGTCTGTTAGGCCAAAGGTCAGATTACATTAACATTGCTGTGGTGGTTTCCTCTGTTTTGCTATTTTTTTGTTGTGGTTTTTAGGGGTTTTTTTGTAGGTTTGTTTGTTTTCTCATTGATGTGATTACTTTTGAGAGCTTCTCTCTAAATCAATTTTTTTGTTAGCTGTAGAATTGTTGCTGTTCATTTTTATCTGTTTCAAACTTTTAAATTTTTTGGGATAATTGTTTTACAGAGTTTCTCTCTGTGTAGCACAGGCTGCAGAGCAGTGGCTTGATTATAGTTTACTTCAGTCTCCCACTCCTGAGCTCAAGGGATCCTCTTTCCTCAGCCCCATTAAAAGCTAGGAATCCAGGAGCAAAAAGACTACTCCTAGGTTTTTAAAATTTTAATTTTGTTTTAATAATTTATTTTATTTTAGACACTTTAATATCTTTTTCACAATGATGCTTTCCAAGGATTCACTTATTCCTTTTTTGTCTTTTTTTCAGATTAGCAAGAGCAAAGTTTTTGAATACATCGCATATGGTAAAGATAAGGAGTCACTGAGTCAAATCTGTAAAAGGAAGAGGAGCACCTCTGAATGGCAGTGACCATTTTCTCAGTCTCAAGACTAGAGAGATCTGGTCCAGATCTTGAGTCTTCCAGCTTCACAATCAAGTCAGGGAAGGCCCAGCTTATGGTGCATGCAGCCCCTTCTACTCTCCGTGGTGGAGTGTCAACTACAGTGTCTTCTAACTACACTGGTCTGCTCCATGGTCTTCCATACACACACACACACACACACACACACACACACACACACACACACTCACACACACACACACACGCAAACACAACTCTTGAGGTTTTAGGCCTCTGACTTAAGTAATTAGAGCAGCTTAAATGTACCTTAAAGGGACTGAGTACCTTTCTCATGCATTAAAGTCTCTTTGTGGGAAAATGTGGAGACTTTACCATTATTTAAAGAGATCCAAGAGAGGAGTCATCCATGGAACGGTGGCTTCTGATGCTCTTAGCAGATGGAGGGTGCCCCAGTGGGCTGGTTTTCATCCTTATATTGCATGCACAGTTGCTTTTACCAGGAATCTCCAAATACCAGTATTACTTCAACAATGCTGGCTACTCTAATGTATAAGAGAGAACATAGTTGACTGGTTAACTGGTGTTTTTACTGAAAGGGAGAAAAGAGTGCTTCCTACAATTCCACCATGCCGTGCTCCCCATGTTTAGCAATGGGGTCTCAGGTGCTCTGTGTGAATGGTGGACCATTTCTGGATACAGGGGGAGACTGAGCTGACAGCCTTGGAATGAGAGTAGGCATCTACATCACTGGAGTCAAAGGTTGGCTTGGATAATGATGACGCAGAGGTACTGCTCACTAAAGCAGAGATCTCAAGAGAAACCATGATAAAAAGTCTTGTTGAAACAGTATACTAGGGAGACAGGATCCCTGCTATTATTGCTCATTGGGTGTCCTAAATCTGGTCTAATGGGTAGTTTTCCAGTCAAAGGGTTAGTTAAGAGTTGGAGTAGGACTAAAGAAAATAAATAAATATATGTGGGCAGATGCAGACTGATGACTTTTCAGGGTGCCACTGCACTGCATGTAAATTGGAATGTAGAAAATGGTAGTGCAGTCATCCTGAAGTTGGTGATGGAGCTGAGAGTCACAGCCTTATAAATGGAGTTTTGTCAATGTAAATGATCCCAGGGTCAGAAGTGGGCAGCAAGGTCAAGAGAGCAGATATATTAACTAAGATGATAAAAAATAATACTGAGCCAGGCTCGGTGGCTCAGCCTGTAATCCTGCGCCTTTGGGAGGCTGAGGTGAGTGAATTGCCTGAGCCCGTGGGTTCGAGACCCGCCTGGGCAGCAAGACCTCATCTCTACAATAAATCAAAAAACCAGCTGGGTGTGGTAGTGCACACCTGTAATTCTGGCTACTCGGAAGACTGAGGCAGAAAGATCACCGGAGCCCAGCAGGTCGAGGCTGCGGTGGCCAGGAGCGGCCACTGCCACTCCAGTCTGGGCGACAGAGTGAGACTCCAACTCAAAAAAAAAAGAATACTGTGGAATTTGATTCAGGATTGCTAGTGGTAACAGGGGTTATGGTAGAGTGGATGGGATGAGGAATGAGGGATGAGGAGGGAAAAAGACAGATGGAACACTATACACTTGGATGTCTGGGAGCTCCTTCTGCAGGACTGAGATTTGGAGGAGGTGATTATGGGGTTAGGAGGCAGTGAGGCAAGCACAATAGTAGAGCCAGCAATCAGTTGGGCCAAGTCAGTGTTTATAGGAGGAGCTGAGACTGGCAAAGCACAAGTGACCAAATAAAGGATGTCAGTGGTCTTTCCAGCAGGTGTCAATAAAAAAGAGAGATATTGAGTGACTGCCATTTGCCATGGTTTCTGTTTTTACCATCCAAAGCCTCTAGTCTTATCCTCCAAGTGTTTGTTACTTCTTGATATTCTTATCCTCCAAGTGTTTGATACTGTTCTTACTCAAAGAGCCTAGCTCTTTCTGAACAGCCATGCAGGGACACTGGGTTTGTGGGGGTAGCACACCTCTATCCCATGACAGTGTAGTGGGATGGCAGTAGCAGTGGAATCAACCTTGTCCTTGCCAGGGCCTATGACTGGCAGCTCTGGGTAGGGAAGAGCTCCTTGGTGGACTATCTGATGGCTTGGTGCCCTGCATCTCCTTCTACAGCATCAGCAGCATCAGCAAGCCTGGAGAGCTGGACACTCCAGCATTTCCTTGTTAGACTGCAAATGGAAGCCTGGGGTTTGGTCCCTGGAGCATGGTTGCATCTGTCCCAAGAGGCAGGTCTTCCTCAGCAGTTGTGGGCACCTGGGATCAGTATCCTCTTTGTACAAAATAGCTCATTGGAGAACATGGGCCTTCTCACAAGAGTAGTTTTTGAGTATAAGCAAGGGAGGCATCCCTCCAGAAACCCATTGTGGGGTCCCAAGGAAGAGAGTTTTCCCTGGGTGCCTAGGGGCCTTGATGTCAATAGCACTTCCTCCTTCTTAGGGTGGGCCCTTTTGTTGACCTCCTGCTCTTTGGTGTCTTCCTCCATTTTCATCATCTTTGGGGGTTCTTCTTGGGCCCTGCCCTTGATTTCTTTGGGGATCCAGGATGTCATCATCTTCTGAGGACTGACGACCTCCTCAGGTGGGGGAGGCAGAGGGTACAATTGCGGCTGAGAGGAGAGATCTTTGCGGACGTCAAGTGTCCATCCCTCGGCGAGTTTCCGGCAAACAGCACAGGCTTCTTTTTTCGGGGCCTAACCCCAGGATTCAGGCGGTAGAGTCCCCAAAGAGGAGCGCGTGGCCTGCGGGAGAGGACGCCGCTCCTTCCAGTCGATGTAGAGTCGAGGTGGTGGAGGCACACGACCCAGATGCGGGTTGACCACGGCGAGGGGCAAGCGCAGGCACCGCGGGGTCGGGGAGCCTTGAGAAAAAGGGGAACGCGTGGGAGCCGGTACCCGGGACGCTGCCTATAGGACCCGAGAACCAACTGAGTAAGAAAATTGCCCACTGAGAGCTGGTTGTGTGGCCTGCGATGGCCAGAAAGAGTCAGACACGGCGACAAGTCTCCTTAGCGACCAATATCTCAGTCAAGCAAATGCTAACCAACCCCGTACAAACCAACCAGCTCCGCGCCTGTGACGTCTCAATGGGCCTCGTGACACAGATGTCACCCAGGGAGGGCGCGTGGGCCCTGCCGAGCAGCAAGATGACGCGACAAAGGGCACAGCAGGAGGCCCAGCCGAATGCTGGCTCAGCCGGAGTTTCTAACCCTGGCGACTTCCTGCTGCTGCTTGCAGGTGATGGCCAGCAGGTGGACCACTCTATTGGGGTGGGTGGGACCTGCCGACTTGGGCACAGTGCTGCTGTGTGTACTGGCCCTGTCCTCTGGGTCACTGGTGCAGAGCCTGCTCAAAGTTCAGCCCAGGAGCAACTCAGTGTTCTTTAAACCGATCATTTGGTGAGATGTAAAGCAGTTGCATTATTGTTGCTGTTGTTGATTTTTCTGTTTTTCATTTTCGGTGGGATTGCTTTTAACTCTCAAGATAGATTTTGTTGTTTTTAGAGCCAAGGGTTTTTATTATTGCTGTAGTAGAACAATAGGTTTTATTGTTGTTATATTATAGAATAATATTGTTCTGTTTTTCAGATTGTGTTATTGCTGCTACTGTTTTTTCTCTCTCTTTCATTTTTGATGTTTCTTTTTTCTTATTGGTGTTGTCTTTCACAAGTTTTCTTTGTGTATCACAGAATAATGGTGTGGCTGTTTTGAGAGTTTTACTTTTGTGCTGCACAGAATATTGGTGTGACAGTTTTAGACAGTATTTCTGTTTTGGGGGGGGGGATTTGAGTTGTAGTCTCACTCTGTTGCCCAGACTGGAGTGCAGTGTCTGCTCCCGGCCACCGCAGCCTTGACCTGCTGGGCTCCAGTGATCCTTCCGCCTTAGCCTTCCGAGTAGCTGGAACTACAAGCGCGTGCTACCACACCTGGCTAATTTTTTGATTTATTGTAGAGATGAGGTCTCACCAAGTTGCCCAGGTGGGTCTCGAACCCGCGGGCTCAGGCTATCTACTCTCCTCAACCTCCCAAGGCCTGGGATTACAGGCTGAGCCACCGAGCCTGGCTGACAATATTTCTTTGTGTAGCACAGAATATTCGTGTGGTGGTTTTAGACATTTTTACTTTGTGTAGGACAGAATTTTGGTGTTGTAGCATTAGGTATTTTTACTTTGTGTAGGAGAAAATATTGGTGTGGTGACTTTAGACAGTTTTTCTTTGTGCAGGATGGAATGTTGATGTGGTGGCTTTAGACAGTTTTCCTTTGTGCAGGACAGAATACTAGTGTGGGGGTTTTCGACAGTTTTCCTTTGTGCAGGACAGAATACTAGTGTGGTGGTTTTTGATAGTTTTCCTTTGTGCAGGACAGAATACTAGTGTGGGGGTTTTTGACAGTTTTACCTGTGCAGAACAGAATATTGGCGTGGTAGTTTTAGACAGTTTTACCTGGGGAGGACAGAATATTGGCGTGGTGGTTTTAGACAGTTTTCCTTTATGTAGGACAGAATATGGTGTGGCCACTTTTGAGACTTTGTATTTAGCACAAAATATTTGTGTGGTTGTTTTCTGAGAGTCTGTCTTTCTTTGGCAGAAAATATTGAGGCAGTTGCTTTTGAGAGATTTTTTTGTTTGGCAGTGCATATTGGGACAGTTTTTATTGAGAGTTTTCCTGTATTAGGCATTGAATATTGGGGAATTTGTGTTTGAGAGATTTCCTATGTTAGGCACTGAATGCTGGGACAGTTGTTTTGGGGTATTTCCTTTGTTAGGCACTGAATCTTGGAGCAATTGTTTCAGATTGTTTTCTTTTGTGAGACACTGAATATTGAGGCATTTGTTTTTGAGAGACTTTTATGTTTCTCATTGAATATTCTGGTAGCTATATATAAGAGATTTTCAGTGTAACCACAGAATATTGTGGTGGTGTTTTGGGGGTGGTTTCCTATGTTAGTCACTGAATATTGTTTGGTTGTATATGTGATTTTCTATGTTAGGCAGTGAATATTGGGGTGGTGTATTTGAGATTTGTGTGTATGTGTGTGTGTGTGGGTAGCACAGAATAAACTGAAGTAGCTCAATAAATAGTTTACTGCAGTCTCAACTCCTGAGCTCAGGGATCCACTTGCCTCAGTTGCCTAAGTTTTTATAAATATAGGCACCAAAACCCACTTCTAGGATTTTTTTCATTTACTGTTTTATTCTTTTAAAAATACTTTCAAATCTTTTTAGAATGACACTTTCCATGAATTTATATTTTATTTATAAATATTATGATGGCAAAAATCTTCATAACTGTCCTGACTGGTTTAGTCAGTTATGAAGTAAGAAAATTAGTACCAGATCCTTTACTGATATATGCTGATGGAAAGGCAATAATGCTTTTAAAGCTGATGGCACAAATTCTTTTCCAGGAGATGCTGAATTTTGTACTACACCAAACAGCTTCATTTTTACACAATCAGTTTTACCTGATGCTTTCTAAAAAGGTCACATTTTGTCCAAATGGGAAGGTTTCACCAACACAAGTAATTGTTGTTTAATAACTGCTTCTGAATCAGCATGGTATCTCCAGGTTATTTGGGAAATCTGAAAAGAATCATGATCTTTTAAATAAGACAATGATATAGCATAATAATAAATGGCATGAGTATGTATGATGACTTCCCAATGGAAAAATTGCATTAAAAAATTACACGGAGAAGTTCACTGAATTATGATTTATACATGTTATACCTTATGATGAGCATCTGTACTCATGTTGGGAACTCTGAAAAGAAATGGGATCCATTGACTGTTAACAAATGATGCAATATGCCAAGCGAGTTGCATCTATATATACAATGATGATTTGGAAATGTAGGCTGCTGAATATTTAGATGGTTGGTTATGAGCCACGTATTCTACGTTAAGCAGAGAATATTGAGGTGGGGTTATACCCGATAATGATTTGGAAATGTTAGTCGCTGAATATTTAGGTGGTTGATTGAGACACATATTCATGTTAAGCAGAGACGACTGGGATGGGGTTATACACAGTGATTATTTAGAAGTGTTAGTCACTGATTATTAAGGTGGTTTGTTATGAGACACATATTCTACATTAAGATGAAAATATTGAGGTTGGATTGTACATATGATTATTTGGAAATTTTAGCAGCAGAATAATGAGGTGGTTGTTTATGAGACACATATTCTATGTTAAAAAGAAAATATTGAGATGGGGTTATACACAATGATTATTTGGAACTGTTAGCCACTGAATATTTAGTTGGTTGGTTATGAGATGCATACTCATGATAAGCAGAGACTACTGGGGTGGGGTTGTACACAGTGATTATTTAGAAATATTAGTCACGATTATTCAAGTGATTGGTTATTAGGGACATATTCTATGTTAAAAAGACAATATTGGTGCAGGGTTATACACAATGATTTTTTGGAAATGTTAGTCACTGAATATTTAGGTGGTTGTTATAAGACATGTATTCTATGTGAAACAGTGAATATTGAGGCAGGGGTTTTTTAAAGTTTTTTTTTGTATGAGTAACAGTGTAAAATGCAGTGTCACGATCATTGCTGACTGCAGTCCTTAACTCCTGAACTAAAGGGGCCCACTGCTTAGCTGCCTAACTTTTATAAATATTAAAGCCAAAACCCACTTCTAGGGTTTCTTTTTTTTTTTAATAGTTTACTCTTTGAGAACACTTCAAAATCTTTTTTGAAGATGACGCTTTCCATGAATTTACTTGTTTCAATTATAAAGATTATGTTGGTGAAAATCTTTATAGCTATCCTATCTGAGTTATTTAGCTATGAAATAAGAAAATTAGTACCAGATCCTTTATCAATATTGCTATGAGAAAGGCAACAGTGCTTTTAAAGCCGATGGTGCAAATTCTTACCCAAGAGATGCTGAATTTTGTACTACACCAAAAAACTTCTGTTTTATACAACCAGTTGTACCTGATGCTTTCTAAAAAGTTCACATTTCATCCGAAAGGGAATGTTTCACCAACACAAGTAATTGTTGTTTAATATTTGCTTCTGAATCGGCACAGTCTCCAGCCTATATGACAAATCTGAAAAGAAATCTGATCTTCTAACTGAGAAAAGCAATACGGCATGAAAAGCAAATGGCATGAATATTCACAATGATTCATTGCCAATGGAAAAATTGAATTAAAAACTCATGCAGAGAAGTTGGTTGAATTACCATGTATACGCGCTGTACCTTCTCATGAGCATCTGCACTCACACTGGGAAATCTGAAAAGAAACATGATGTAATTCCTTTAAATGGATGACACAATATGCCAAAAAATTGCATCTGTATAGATGATGATTATTTGGGAATAGAAAAATTGAAACAGAAAACTTATTTCAGCAATCACGGCCAAATTATGAATTACACATTCTGTAGCTTATGATAAACATTTGAACTGAACAAATACATGAGTGTTTGGTTTGCTGAACTGACATGGACCACTGCTTCAAAAATCACTGCAGGACAGTGTTTCAGATTGATGGCTTTCCTCTTACCTGATCAGTTTTTCCAACACAAACACAAATAGAGAAATAAAATCTTCCTCATCTGGAGTGTCGTCTCATGGCTGTTTCTGGGGTGACTTCCTGGGCCTCACTGGAAGAAGAAGAGGGCTTTATATCTGGAGAGAAATTTGGAGATGGGTAAAGATCTCTGTGGGGCCTGAGGTGCTGAGAGTTAGGAGGCTGCCTGGGTGCAGGAAAGGGGGAAGTTTCAGAGGTGAAAATCTGGTATAAAGTCCTGAGGGTGGGTGAGAATTTCCCATCTCAGTTGGGAAAGCCCCTGGGGAAAAGGTGTGCAAACCATGCATACCTTCAAGGCATGTTCAATACTGCAGAGGATTCTAGCCAGGAACAGAGCAATAATGACTTTCTTGAGGTCTCAGAATGGAAAAGCACTAGGATCCATTGAGGAGGGACTTTGAACGGGCTAATTCTTGTGGAGACAAAAGAAAGGGGCAGTTCTGCAGCCTCAGAGAAAGTTCTGGCATATGAAATCAACCTTGGAGAGGCCCTGCACACTCCCACGTCCTCCAGATCCTTCAACCTCCTCCACCACCCCCACATGCTCCATTCCTCTGGGTTTGAGAAATTCAGGCCCTTCTTCCCCCGCCACTTGATTCTCCCAGGCTCTGCATTCTCCAAGTTCTTCCAAGCCCTACTTTGTTTTTTTGCACCTTTCAGGATTCTTCAGGGCTGAAGGCAGTCCACAGAATTACATGGGCCTGGAATGAACCGGCTTGGCTACTCATCTTTTTTCTCCTTGACTGGTTTTTCTTGAGGGAAGTCATTAGATGTCCAAGTTCTTTAGGGCTTTGGTGTCTGCCATCTGCGAATCGTGTTTGCTATTCGTGGGACTGCACTTTCTCGCCCTCATTGTTAGGCATTCTGTGCCCTTGACCTCCTCTTTTTTCTAGAGTCCAAATTCCTATTCAGTCTCTGCTGATGGCTACATCATTTTTTGGACTCCCACATCTCCTTGATTCTAGTTAACTGACAAGTTTGGGAGGTTGTTTTAGAGGACAGAGCTGAAGATTTGGTTCTTCCACAGCAGTCCTCATCCAGCCATGAGGTGCTACCACTGCCCATTCAGATGCCAGGCTGGATGCCAAACTCTGTTAAACTGGATGCCAAACTCTGGATGCCAAACTCTGTTCCCTGCCTCTGGAAGCCACAATACCCAGTCTCTAGTCAGCACCCCAAACCTGGCCTGCAGTCTCACACTTTCCCCAGCCCAGCATTCAGGAACCCTCCTCTGCTCAAGTTCCCTTTCGCTCTAGACAGGCTTCCTGTTTTCAGGTTCACTTAGGCCTGGGCAACAAGTGTCCAGACATCCTCTTCTCTCTCCTCTTTCTTATGACTTCTTGGCTCCTGAGGATTTTAACTTTCTTGTCATTTTTGTCTTTTGTGCTGGCACTTGGGTTGGCTCCATTATCTGATACTCCCTGACCTAACTTTTAGGGCCCAGAGAACCAGGACTTTTATGTCTAGGCTTCCAACATTTGGCTCCCTAAAACTCTACACACACACACACACACACACACACACACACACACACACACATACACACACACACACATACCTGAAGGTCTGTTTGTATTTTTGTCATTCTGGATTTAGTTGAAAGCCCCAAATATTGAATTCCTTGAATCTGAGTGTTCCCACAGAGAGGACTTTTTTTGAAGCCAACTTTTTCTGAAATGTGTCTGGGGCTCCTCTCTTCCCTTAATGCAATCATTTTCTCACAGACTACTCTTGGCATTGATTCTACCTCCCATATCCCCTCTTCCCAGCACCCCACACTTCATGTCTTCACTGCTCACTTCTAATTTTCCACACACCAATGATTTTCCTGTGTTTCTCTAGAGAAGTTTCCATAAGACAGTTCATGCAGCTGGTTCACTGCTCACATCCCCCTCTTCAAGCTGCTCATTCAATCCTGCTAGATTTCTTCACCTGCAGGGGTTTACCATCATCTATAAGTCAGTCACCTGACACAAGTGGTTGCTCTCACTCTTTTCTGAGTACAGGCAGCAGCCAGGACCCATTGGTGCAAAGCAAAACTGGGGATCAATGTGGGGCCCTAGAGCTTGTTGTGTTCTCTAGAGCCCCCCCTGGAATCAGGCTGAAACTGGTGTCCAGCCCAACCTGGCCCCATTTAGTTCCATTTGACTGTCCTGCCTAAGTTTTCTCCTGTCCTCTCTCAGTACACTTCTGCAACTGCTGTTTTATGATCTTCTTCTAGGAAACGTGACCCACAGATGGCATCAGTTACAATTCTTAAAAACCCAAATTGTAGGTCACATCTGGGGTTGGACAAATGCCCCAAACATTGTGGTGAGCACTTCATCTCAGCTGGTAGGTGAAAGGACCACAGGTTTATGGGCACCTATCAGGGATGAAAGAGCTGACATTTCATCCACAGTGTTGGGGTTCAACTACAGGTGATGCACAGCAGGTGCATTGTCTCTGGATTGACTACTGGGGAATATGACATCAACAGGAGTGTGGAGTTGGTTAGGTGTTCTTTTGGGTCATGAATTCATAAAGAGCTAAATCAACAGGCTCAAGTGTGTCACTCAGAAATGGATAGCAAAGAGTGAGAGTTGCAATGGCCCTTCATGACCTCCAGCCAACAATCAGATAGATCTGAGAACCAGGCTCGTGATGTAATGACAAAGGGCCAAAATAATCAGGAGCCAGAGGGGTGTACCCTCACCACAGGATGAGCGGGCAATGGAAGTTTCCCATTTTGGGCCCTCCTTGATCTGACCCTTTATGTGTCTCTATTTTTGCTTGTTTTCATTTGCTTCCCATTGCTCCCCTAACCTGGGATCCTAACTATAGGTGTCTGTGAGTTCTGTGAGCCATGGTAGAAAAAGAAATGCTCCAAGCGAGTCACGAGAACACCTGCATCTTCAGCAAGTTGCTCCAAAGCATGGTTGTCCCAAGAATTCCAAATTTAAGGCTAGCATTGGATGAATGTTTAGTCTTGTGACCAAATTTGCCCATACCCCATTAAGTCTAAGCTGACTCCAGGTCATCTTTTCTAGCTAGCGTCAGTATTGACTTTGTACTACAATATAGCAGTGGGTTAAAGAGCTCAAAACTTCAGAGTGGGCATTTGAAAATGTGCCTTTGGTAGAAGAGAAAGATCCACCTGCTGACCAGGATCCTAAGAACGCTGTGATCCCTGCAGTGGTGACCAGGACACCAGCATCACTGAAATGCCCTCATTTTCAGGTCACACCTCACTGCTCACCTCTGGTTTCTGCAATGAATGTGGCAGGATCCAGACTAGACCCAATCGGGGGAAGCATCCATGCAAAACCACTCAAATGAAGGTCCTAGTTCCCAATTTGTCTTGTGTGGGGTTTCTGTGTAGAACACTGACTTCTGAAGACAACAAAGAAAGCCAAGAGTTAAAAACATAAAGGTGTGCCTTGAGAGGAATGTCAGAGCATGTGCTGTGTCACTGTGCCTGCTGAGGCCATTCTGGGCTGACACCATTCTGACAGCCACCAGGGTCAGTTTGTCCAGTGGGTGGCACCCCACACTCCGCTGTCATTTTAAGAAGTTCTTCCATGGGATGGGCGTGTCATGAACACAAGGAAGGCGGTTAGGAGTGTTGAGGGGATGAGCTCTGGCCTTTTCCGACTTCTGGAGGTCACACTGATTTTTGGTTCACTCCCCCACATCCCATCGACCCTAACCACAGACTCAGGCTCCCATCAGCTTCTTCCTCTTCTAAACTCAAATCTCAGCCTGCCTTGCCCTTACAAGGACACTAGTGATTTCATCAGGATTCAGCCATATCATGCAGGAGAACCTCCCAATGTAGAGATCTTTAATTTGATCACACTTGCAAAAGTCCTTTTTCAAGTGAAAGAATCTTTCACAGGTCTCAGGACACAGTTCCCAAATCAGAAGAACTGATCATGCCCCATCTTCATATCCACCTGCTTTTGGACAAAACCTCCCTTTTCCTGACCCTTGTACTTGAACTTGGTAATATTTTGTCACCTTACTCATACCTCCTCATGCCCCCCTGGCACAATGTAGGCTCCCACTACTTCTCCCCACCTGTAATTTTTGCACTAGGACCCAATATGGCTGCTGAACTGTTTGGAAGACAGGGACTTTAAACTGACAGTGATGTCTGGTACCCTGTTCTATGCTCAATGACCAGAATCACTTCCTGTTGTGTTCATATAAGGCCCGGTGACTTGGAAAGATAATGCTACAGAAGGGTGTTATTGCAAACCTTGGAAGGAATCCTACAGAACAATTGCTAATGATATATTTTGCTGATTATTTAAATTGAATTTTTTTGTTACGTCCAAGGTACAGGCTGTATTATTGTTGCTCTTGTTGATTTCTCTGTTTTGTCATTTTTGGTGATTTCTTGTTTCTTATCGGAGTGGTTGTTTTTGAGAATTTCTCTCTAAACCAATTTTTTGTTAGATCCAAAGTTCCATTGGTATTATCATTGCCACAGTGGATTCCCCTGCTCTGCGTTTTCTTACTGTGTTTTTAAATTTATTTTGTTTGTATATATTGGTGTGGCTTCTTTTGATAGTTTGCCTGTAATTGATTTTCTGTCTGATCCAACGTTCAATTTGCATTGTCATTGCTGTGAAATTTTCTGTTTTGCCATTTTCTTGTTGTGTTTTATGTTTTGTTTTTATAAATTGACATGGTCACTGTTGAGAGTTTTCCTGTAAATTGCTTGTCTATAAGGTCAAAGGTCAGAGTACATTAACTTTTCTGTGACAGTCTCCTCTGTTTTTCTTTTTTTGTCGTGATTTTTAGGATTTTTGTTTTTTCTCATTGGTGTCATTACTTTTGAGAGTTTCTCTCTAAATCATTTTTTGCAATTAGTTCCAAAGGTCAGGATGTATAATTTTTGCCATTACTTTTCTCTGTTTTGAACTTTCTTTTTTGGTATAATTGTTTTACAGAGTTTCTCTTTATGTAGCACAGACTGCATAACAGTGGCTTGATTACAGTTTACTGCAGTCTCCCACTCCTGAGTTCAAGAAATCCTCTTTCCTCAGCCCCATTAAAACCTAGGAATGCAGGAGCAAAAAGACTACTCTTAGGTTTTTTAAATTGCAATTTTGTTTTAATAATTTATTTTGTTTTAGACACTTTAATATCTTTTTCACAATGATGCTTTCCAAGGAGTCACTAATTTTATTTATTTATTTTTTCACAGATTAGCAAGAATGATTTTTTGTATACATCACATTTGGGAAAGACAAGGAACCATTGAGTCAAATCTGTAAGAGGTAGAGGAGCATCTCTAAATGGCAGTGACCATTCTCTCCATCTCAAGACTAGAGAGTGACCCAGAGCTTGGGTTATACAGGTTAACAGTCAAACCAGGAAAGACCCAGCTTATGGTACATGCAGGTCTCTTTTACTCTTTGTGGCGGAGTGTCTCAACTACAGTGTCTTTTAAACTACACTGGTTTGCTATATGATCATCAATACACGCACACACACACACACACACACACACACACACACACGGACACACAAATCTTCAGGTTTGGGGCCTCTGACTAATGTAATTAAAGAAGGTTAAGTATACCTTAAAGAAACTGAGTACCTTTCTAGTGGACCAAAGTACTTTTGTATGTGGAGAGAGACCTTCCCTTTATTTACAGAGATCTGAGAGAGGAGACATCCATGGAATGGTGGTTTCTGATGCTCTTAGCAGGTGGAGGGTGCCCCAGTGGGCTGTTTTTCATCCTTATATTGCAGGCACAGTTGCTTTTACCAGGAGTTTTCAAATACAGGTATTTTTATCAACAATGTCAACTTCTCTAAAGTCACAAGAAAGAATCTAGCTGAGTGGTTGACTGGTGTTTTTACTGAAAGGGAGAATAGAGTGGTTCCTACAAATCCACAGTGCTGTGCTTCCCATGTTTAACAATGGGAACTCGGTTGCTCTGTGTAAATGGTGGACCATTCCTGCATACAGTGGGAGACTGGGCTGACAGCCTTGAAATAAAAGTAGGTATTTACAACACTGAAGTCAAGGGTTGGCTTGGATAATGTTGATGCAGAGGTGCTGCTCACTAGAGCAGAGGTCACTGGAGGAACCATGATAGAAGTCTTGTCAAAGCAGGGCACTGGGGAGACAGGGTCACTGCTGTTGCCCATCATGTGTCATAAACTTAGGCTAATAAACAGTTTTCTAGTCAAAGTGATAGTTAAGAGTTGGAGTAGGACTGAAGGAAATAAATACAGGTGGGCAGATGTAGAATGATGACTCTTCACGGTGCCACTGTGAGGCATGTAAATTTGGTATGGGAAAAACGAGAGTGTGGTCATCCTGAAGTTGGTGGTAGAGCTGAGATCACAGCTTTAGAAGATGGAGTATTGTCAGTGGAAATGGCGCCAGGGTTTGAAGTGGGCAATGAAGACAAGAGGGCAGATGTGTTAACTAAGATGATAGAAATGAATCCTGTGGAATTTGACTCAGGTTTGCCAGAGGTAACGGGGTTCATGGTAGAGTGGACGGGATGAGGGGCAAGAGGGAAAAAGACAGATGGGATTCTATACATATGGATGTCTGGGATCACCTTCTGCAGGAATGAGACCTGGAGGAGATGGGAAAGGGCCTAGGAGGCAGAGGGACAGGTAGGATAATAGAGTCAGCAACCAGGTGGGACAAGTCAGCAGTTCTAGATGGAGCTGAGACCAGCAAAGTACAAGTGACCAAAGGCAGGGAGTCTGTGTTCCTCCTAGCAGGTATCAAAAAAAAAAAGAATCAGCTTGAGTGGCACTACCACTTGCCATGGCTTCTGCTTTACCCTTCAAAACCTCTGTCTTATCCTTCAAGTGTTCGTTATTTCTTTTATACCCACTGTTCTTTCCCAAGGAGCCCAGCTCTTTCTGAATAGCTATGCAAGGACACTGGGTTTGTAGGGGCAGCACACCTCTATCCCATGACATTTACAGGGAAGTTGGCAGTAGCTGTGGAATCGACCTTGTCCTTGCCAGGGCCTATGATTGGCAGCCCTTGGTAGAGAAGAGCTCTCTAGTGGAATATCTGATGGCTTGGTGCCCTGCATCTCCTTCTCCAGCATCAGCAACATCAGCAAGCCTAGAAAGCTGGACACTCCAGCATTTCCTTGATGGGTTTCTCCAGCTGCCGGGACAAGACTGGGACTGGGTCCAGGAGCATGGTGCAACTGTCCCAAGAGGCGGGACTCCCCGTCAGAGCCGTGGGCACTGTGATAGGTATGTTCTTCCCCGAAACAACTCGTCAGAGAAACCTGGGTCTTCTCACAAAAGTTTGTTTTTGAGTATGAGCA
>NW_007231416.1:49031-78500 GCF_000164805.1 Carlito syrichta | reverse complement strand
GGTGCGAGACCCGCCTGGGCAGCGAGACCTCATCTCTACAATAAATCAAAACATCAGCCGGGTGTGGTAGCGCATGCCTGTAATTCCAGCTACTTGGAAGGCTGAGGTGGAAGAATTGCCGGAGCCCAGCAGGTGGAGGCTGCGGTGGCCGGGAGCGGCCACTGCACTCCAGTCTGGGCGACAGAGTGACTCCAACTCAAAAAAAAAAAAAAAAAGAAAGAAAAGAAAAAAAGAAAAGAAATCAAAGATGACACCAAAAAAGGAAAAACATTGCATGCACATGGATTGGAAGAATGAATATTGTCGATATTTCCATTCTACCCAAGGCAATTCATACATTCAATGCAATATCTATCAGATTACCAATATCATTTTTCTCAGACCTGGAAACAACAATAGAGAAATTCATATGGGAAAAAAAAGACACAAATAGCCAAAACAATTCTCAGCAAAAGTAAAAAAGCAGGAAGTATCAGATTTTCAGACTTTAAACCTTACTATAATGCTACAATACCAAAACAGTGTAGTATTGGTGCATAAACAGGCATATAAACCAATAGAATAGGAGAGAGATTCCAGAAGCAAAAGCTCAATCTTCCAACCAACTCATCTTTGACAAAGCCATAATAAACAACCACTGGGAAGAGATCTTATTTAGCAAATGGTGCTGTGAAAACTGGCTGACTGCATGAAAATGAATGAAACTGAATCCTTTCCTATAACCATACAGAAAAATCAACTCCAGATGGATCAAAGTCCTAAGTGTAAAACCTCAAACTATAAGAATCTTAGAAGAAAATGTGGGAGACCTCCTTATAGAAATTGGAATAGGCAACCAATTCCTGATCATAGCCCCCAAAATTCATGACATATGAGATAAGATACACAAGTGGACCTCATTGAATTGAACAGTTTTTGCACAGCAAAAGAAACCCTCAAGAGAGTTGAGAGACAACCCACAGAATGGGGAAAAAATATTTGCTAACTCTAAATCTGACAATGGCCTAACATGTAGAATCTACAAGGAGTCATATGCGCTGAAAGGAACAAAAGCAATCAGCTCTCTTAAAAAGTGGGCAAAAGATATGAATAGACATTTCTCAAAAGAAGACATACAGACAGCCACCAGATACATGTAAAAATGTGCAGCCTTACTAAACATCAGAGAAATTTAAATCAAAACCACATTGCGATGCCGCCTAACTCTGGTAAAGATGGCTATTATCAATAAATCAAAAAGCTAGTGATGCTGGGGAGGATGAAGAGAAAAGGGGGTGCTTCTACACAATAGATGGAAGTACAGATTAGTTGAACCTCTATAGAAAACAGTGTAGCGATTTTTAAAATAACTGGATATTGACCTTCCATATGACCCAGCAATCCCCCTTTCTGGGAAAATATCTAGAAGAACTCAAATCATTCTATAAAAAACATACTTGTACACACATGTCCATTGCTGCACTTTAACCATGACAAAAACATGGAATCAATCCTCTTTCCCATCAATAGTGAACTAGATAAAGAAAATGTGGTACACATACACAATGGAGTATTCCACAGTCATAAAGAAGGACAAAATTATGGACATCTCAGTAACTTCGATGGATTTAGAGTCAATCACACTAAGTGACCTATCACAGAAACAAAAAACTAGTTCCCACATGTTCTCAAATATAAGTGGATCCTGAACATTCATCACAATACTATAAAAATGAGATTAGAAGTAGAAGGGCACTGTCAGGGTAGGTGGGGGAACAAAATATCACTAAGTGTACCTGATCCCAAACCAGGGGAACTGAGGACCAGTTGAAGGCCCAGACTTCACCTGCACATACACTATTTATGTACCTAATCCTTACATGTACCCCACATCTTTACAATAAAATAAAGAAAAAAAGGGAAACAAAACAATTTCCCAAGAGCCCTATGACAGGGATGAACTCTCACATTTCAATAATCAATTTGAATGTGAATGGACTAAATGTGCCACTGAAGAGACATCGCATGCAAACTAGGTAAAGAAGCACAATCCAACAGACTTCTACATCCAGGAAATCGATTTGCAAAGAATACCCAGAGGTTCAAAGTTGCAGACTGGAAAACAGTGTTTCAGGCAAATGGAATATAGAAGAAAGCAGGAGTAGCAATTCTGATATCAGACACAGCAAGCTTCAATCTTCAAATATTAAAAAGAACAGAAAATGATCCACTACCAAGAAATATCCATCTTAAACATACATGCATCCAACACAGGAGAAACAGGTTTTATAAGACAACTGCTAAGTAAACTAGGAGATATCGTTGACTCTCACACAATTATAGTTGGAGACATAAATACCCCACTAACAGCTCTAGATAGATAATCTCAGCAAAAACAAAACAAAGCAAAACAAAAAACCAACAAGGAAATCCAAAATCTTAAGTCAACTATGATAAAACGGATTTACTAGACATCTAAGGAACACTCCACCCAACATCCACAGAGTATACATTCTACCCATCAGATATGGAATATACTCCCAAACTGATCACATTCTAAGACATAAATCAAGTATGAACAAATTTCAAAATAATACCATGCATCTTGTTAGATCACTGTGGGGAAAAAAATCACCGTCAACAAGATCCCCCCAAACACAAAAAGACAACTAAACAACAAGTTGCTAAAAAACTTTGGGTTCAACATGGAAATCAAGACAAAAATTTAAAAATTCCTGGAAACAAACAAAAACAAAGACACATCAGAATTTCTTGGATGCCATGAAAGCAGGGTTTAGGAAAATTTATAGCATTGAATGCACACAAGAAAAAAAAAAAGATTACAAATAAACAGCCTAATATCACACCTAAGAAGCTGGAAAGGCAAGATCATCAAAATCCTAACTTCAGCAATGGCTATTATTCAACAGGTAAAAAACAACAGATGTTGATGAGGTTGTGAAGAAAAGGAAAAACTTGTACAATGTTGGTGGGAATGTAAACTAGATTAGCGCCTGTGGAAAGTAGTTTGGAGATTTCTCAAAATACTAAAAATAGATTTACCATTTGACCCAAGAATCCCACTACTGGATTTATACCCCAAGGAACATAAATCATTATTTCCAAAGGACTCTTGTACTTTTATTGAAGCACTATTCAAAATAGCAAAAACAAGAAACCAAGTTAGGTGATTTGGATAAAGAAAATGTGATACATATGTAAACCAATTGTGATTTGGATAAAGAAAATGTGATACATATATATCATGCCTTTTGAATAATACCCATTCTGACTAGAGTCAGTACCTCATATTATGGTGATTAGTAATAATGAGTATTTTTTCATGTTGGCAGGTTGCATGCATGTCTTGTTTTGAGAAGTGTATACTCATGTTCTTTGCTCACTTTTCAATGTGGTTACCTTTACCAGTCTATTAGTTTAAGTTCCTAACAGATTCTGGATATTATCCCTTTACCAGTTGCATAGTTTGCAAATATTTTCTCCCATTCTGAATATTGTCTATTTACTCTTGATAGTTTCCTTTGCTATGCAGAAGCTCTTTTGCTTAATTAAAAGTCTCATGATCAATTTTTGTTTTTGTTGCATTTGTTTTTGGGGAAAACTTGTTCACAAATTTGTTACCTAAGCTGATGCACAGAATAGTGTTTCCTAGATTTTCTTTTACTATTCTTATAGTTTGAGGTCTGACATTTAAGTCTTTCATCCATCTTGAGTTAATTTTTGTAGAAAGGAAACTAGTTAATAGTTTTAGTAGAACTGGTACCAGTTCTTTTTTACATGTGGTAGAATTTGTGAAAAAATCTGGTCCAGGAATTTTCTTTCTGATATGTATACTTATTAAACTTTGTGATTTGTTATTTGTTTGTTAGGATTTATATTTCTTTGTCTCAATCTTGATTGGTTGCATGTTTTCAGAAATGTATCCATTTTCAGAATTTGGTGAAAGGATGATGTGGCTTGTTCTTTCTTATTTGGAAATTTTTATTTCTTTCTTCTGCCTGATTGTTCTGGCTAGGACTTCTAGTACTGTGTTAAATAGTAGTGATAACAGTGGACACCCTTGTCTTGCTTCAGTTCTTAGAGGGAGTTTTTTCAACTTCTGCCATTCACTATGATGTGTTGGCTGCAGGTTTTTCATAGTTGGCTCTTACTTGAGGCATGTTCCTTAGATGCCTAGATAACAGGGTTTTTATTATGAAGGGATGTTGAATTTTATCAAATACTGTTTTGGGTACTATTGGGATGATGATGTGGTTCTTGTTTCTTGTCCTGTTTATGTGATAAATCACATTTATCAACTTGCATATGTTGTATCAACCTTGCATGCCAGGAATAAACTCCACCTGGTCATGGTGAATGACCCTTTTTGTGTGCTGTTGGATGTGGTTGCTAACATTTTGTGGAGGATTTTTACATTCATTTTTATCAGGAATATCATGCTATAGTTTTCTTTCTTCACTGTATCTTTGTCATGTTTTGATATCAAGATGTTGTTGAACTCACAGTATGAGTTAGGGAGGACTCCCTCCTCCTTGACTATTTGGAATAGTTTCAATAGAATTGATACTAACACTTCCTTTTACATCTGATAGCATTGGACTGTGACTATGTCTGGTCTAGGACTTTTTTGTTGAGAGATCTTTTATTATTGATTCAATTTTGTGATTCATTATAGGTCTGTACAGGGTTTCCATTTGCTTCTGTTTCAATATTGAGAAGTTGTATGTTTTCAGAAATTTACCAATTTCCTCTAAAATTTTCTAGTTTACTTGCATACAGATACTTATAGTATTCTGAGAATCTTTTATATTTCTTCAGGATTTGTTTAACCATCACCTTTTTCATTTCTGATTGCATTTATTTGAATATTATCTCTTTTTTGTTATTAGTCTAAACCAGAAGTCTATTTCTTTGTCTTTTTTTGTTCTTTTATTTGAGTTGGAGTCTCACTCTGTCACCCATACTGGAGTGCAGTGGCATGTTCCCAGCCACTGTAGCCTCAGCCTGCTGGGCCCCAGTGATCCTTCCACCTCAGCCTTCCAAGTAGCTGAAACTAGGTGCGTGCTACCACACCTGGTAATTTTTTTATTTATTGTAGAGATGCGGTCTCACCAAGTTGCCCAGGCAAGTCTCAAACCTGCGGGCTCAGGCATTCCACTCACCTCAGCCTCCCAAAGCACTGGGATTACAGGCTGAGCCACCGAGCCCGGCCTATTTATTTGTCTTTTCAATTTATTAAATCATTTTATGGTTTTGTTTGTTTGTCTGATTTTCTATTCCCTTAAGCAAGACATTAGGCTATTTGTCTGAGTTCTTTTTATCTTCTTTATGTGGTCATTTTGTCCTATAAACTTTCCTCTCACTATTGCTTTTGCAGCATCAATAGGTTGTGCATTTCTTTCCATTTATTCCAAAGATTTGCTTTATTTCTGTCTTGATTTCGCTGTTTACCCCAAACTTGCTTGCTGCTTGACACAGCAGCAAGTTGTGTCATTTGCATTTATTTGCATAGTTTTGAAAGTTCTTCTTAATATTGATTTCTATTTTTAATCCACTGTGGTCATAGAAGATGCTTGGTATTAATTTAGATTTTGTTATTTATTGAGACTTGATTTATGACTGATCATATGGTCCATCAGATAATATGCTTCATGTGCAGATGAGAAGAATGTATATTATGTAGTTGTTTGGTAAAGTATTCTGTAGATGTCTATAAGTCCAGCTTATTCAGTGACAAATTCAAGTCCAGAATTTCTTTATTAAATTTCTACTTGATGGTCTATCAAAAGCTGTTAGTAGGGTATTGATATCCTACTATTATTATTGTGTAGTTTTCTAGGTCCTTTCTTCAGTTTAGAAGTAACTTTTCTAAATCCAGATGCTCCAACATTGTGTGCATCTATATATTTAGAATAGTTCAATCTTCTTGTTATATTTATCCCTTGTCATTAAGCACTGCTCTTCTTTCTTTCTTCCTTTCTTTCTTACTGTTGTTGGTTTGAGGCCTGTTTTATCTGATGCAAAATGAGTGCTTCTTGCTTTTTTATTTTTTGGTTTACAGTGTATGTGGCTGCTATTTCTCCATCCCTTGAACATGATGAGTCTATGCATGGCACCACAATTGAGATGGGTCTTCTAAACAGAGCAGAAAGAATGGTCTTGTGTGATTTGTTTTAATCTAATTTGCCACTCTATCTTTTAAGTGGGACATTTGAACCAGTCACGTTCAAAGTTACTACTGCTATTCGAGGTTTTTTCCTGTCACAGTGTTATTAAATGGTTGCATTCTGTGCTCAGATTTATGAGTGGTTAGTATGGTCTCATATGTATGTGCTTGCATGTTTTGGGGGAGTTGAACATATTGTTCTTTTCTTTCCAAGCTTTAGTACTCCCTTAAGAATGTTTTCTAGGGTCAGTGTGAAGGTGAAAATTTCTTATAACACTTGCTTATATGGGAAGGACTTTATTTCTCCTTTATTTGTAAAGCTTATTTTAGCAAGGTAGTAAACTATTGGCGGCAGTTTTTTCCCTGGGAGGGCTAAAAATGGGTCCCCAGTCTCACCTGGATTGTGAGATTCCTACAGAGAGGTAAGCTATCAGTCTGGTGTATCTCTCTTAGTAGATGATCTGGCCCTAATCTCTGGCTACCTTTGAGATTTCTTTTCTTTCACATTACCTTTGGATAATCCCATAACTTGTGCCTTTAGGATATTCATATTATATACTGTCTTGTACAATTTCTCTGGCAGCCCTTCTAGCAAGATAGGGCAAGTTTCATTGAATTATGTCCCCAAATATTTTCCAGATGGTTCTCATTCACTTCTTCTCTCTTAAGAATGCCAATCAGACATAGGTTTAATCTCTTTACAAAATCCCATTCTTCTCAAAAGCTTGGCTCACTTTTTAAATTACTTTTTAAACTTTATGTTACCTGACTAGGTTGTTTCCAATAATTGATCTACAACCACTCAAATTCCTTCTTCTGCTTAAGCTAGTCTGTTTTTAAGGTTTACCACTGTATTTGGGGGGGAAAAATCTTTTTTTTGGAATCTTTTTCTTTTCTTTTCTTTTGAGTCAGAATATTACTTTGTTACCCAGGCTGGAGTTCAGTGACACAAACACAGCATACCACAGCTTCCACCTCCTGGGCTCAGGCAATCCTTCCAGCTCATCTTCCCCAGTAACTGGCACTACAAGTGTTCACCACTATGCTTGGCTAATTTTTTGATTTTTTGTAGAGACATTGTCTCAGTATGGTATCTAGACTGGTCTCGAACTCCTGGGCTCAAATAATCTTTCCAACCTGGCCTTTCAAAATGCTGAGATTACATGTATGAGCCATCACACTCAGCCCAAGCAGTATCTATAAGGCCAAATGCTATCACAACAAATGTCCAAGAGGACTACAGTCCTTGAGCCAATAGACCTCAATCTTTGGGATGCCTCCAAATCATCTTGTTAAAATGTAGATTCTCAGGCCTGCCTGCAGAGAGTCTTGATTCTATAGGAAAAGGTAAGGTTTAGGAATGTGTAGGTCAAAAACAACCCAGGTTATTCTTGTGCAGGTGGCCAAAGTACTCTAACCTCCTGGGTTGAGTCCTAGTTCATTAATATCTCCCTGTGAAAGTCCCTTCTATGCAAAGTCCTGCAATATTCAAATCCCAGTCTTCTTCCTTCCTTCCCTAATCTCTCAGTCTGCTTTTCTCTGGTATCATTCAGGAAACATAGTGAGGCCCATGATTTGTGACGGGGGAAAGAGGCAACCAAGAAAATCACACAGACACAGGAATATCGATTAGACTGTGAGCTCCATGAGAGCTTTCCTCATTCTATCTTGATCATTGAACGTTTCCAGAGCCAGCACAGGTCCTGGCACACTGCAAGAGTTTGCAAATTGTTTGTGAGTTCATAAATGATCAGCCTCAGCTGAGGGAAGAAAAACTTATTAACCAGCATTGCAGAGGGTGCCACAAGAGTCCAGAACAAGAAGCATCTGGCTGCTTGGGATGGCTGGAACCATGAGTGGACTCCCCAAGGTTGGTGGCAGGACCCTGCAGAATGAGTAGGAGGGGTGGGATCTATCAGGCAGTGTGGTGGATGCAATACTCATTTCCCAATGCAGGGTCCCTCCACCTCAGTGAAGATCATTTGCTTCACCAGGTTGAGCAAGTTGGTGCCGAAGTAGCATGGATGAAGCAGGATCTTGTGCTCCAGGGAGATGTAGAAGAACATCTTCCCCAAGGAGACTGGATGACAATGTCCACAGCTCTGGTGGACTCTGTGCCTCCACCAGAAGTTGTATCTTGAAATGTCTAAAGTTCTCTTCAAGGGAGTCAGAGGCAAAATGGTGACAGAACCAGTGGAAGTGTGAAAGTATCTGCAAGGGTGAGTGTCCATAAAGACAGTCTGTGTGAGTGAGTGAGTGAGTGAGTGAGTGAGTGAGTGCAGCTGGATGAGTGAAAGTCTATCTGAGGGGAGACACAGAATCAAGCACCTGGGGTTTCTCTCTGGAGGCAACTTCAACCCACCACTGCCCCCAGCATGCAGGATTATCCGCCATTCTTGGGGATTTCTCAGGAGAAGACAGAAGTCAGCTGCTCTTCAGCACCTGGCACCTGGCCCACTCCACCACCCATGGCAGTGGGCTAGGCACTGGCATAGGGAACTATGGAGAGGGCACCGAGAGAAAATATAGAGCTGAGTTCTGCTGTCACTGAGGAGACACCTATGCCATTTTATCTGTCCTGGGACTGGGCAGAGACCTGCGTTGACTCACCCAGCTCTGGTTAATCTCTAACCTGGGACCCAGAGACAATCTCCACACTCCTCTGGAATCGACCATAACTGGGCCAGAGAGGAAACTTCAGGAGCGGACACTGAGAGATGGATGCCCCACCCCCACATTGGACCAGGCATGGACACATTTGACCTGAGAGGGGGACTTGGTGGTAGCAGTAACAGTGGGCGAGTTGGATCTGATTCGCCCTCCTCCCACAGCAGTTCTTGGGGCATCACAGTGGCCTGTGCCAAGAGCAAAAGGGAGGGGCTGGAGACCAGAGCCCACTCCCTACAGCAGCAGCAGCCAGAAGCTTTGGTAGTGCTTAGGAAAGGAGCCTGAAGTTCTGGAAATGGCCACAGAGGGAGCTCTTTTTTTTTAATCTGTTTTAATTTACATTTTAATGCTCGCTTTTGTTTTGCTTTTGGTGTTTTTAGTTTTTCTGTTTGCATATGGGCATTTCTGAATGTGAGTGCATCATCAGGTTTTTGTTTGTTTGTTTGCATGCTTCTCTGCTTGTATGTTTTTGGGATTTGTTTGTTTGTTTTGTTTGTTTGCTGCTAAGCCTGTCTGTTTTTCTTTTCCTTTCTCTTCATCTTCCTTTCATCTCCCTTCTTCCTATTTCCATTTTTTTCCTTTTTCTTATGTCATTTTGCTTTCAGGGGACATACATACACCACTACTGCATGGACAGATTGCAAGGTGGTAAGAAGTGGGTTCCTGAGGGCCCAGACACCTGTCTGCAGATAGCTTCTGAACCACAGCTTCCCATCAAACCTGAATCAAATTTCACAACTACAGAAAGCATAGCCCCCCATTCCCAGAATAACTTTAAAATTGAACAAATTCAGAGGATCAGCATCTGGAAGAAGGAGATTGAGGAAACAGAAGTGAAAGCTATCCACCTGTCACAGAGCAATGAGATTAAAGAAGGGGGAAAGGGGGGAAGAAAATCATCACAAATTAAGGAGAATCAAAGGAGGAACACAGGTTCCATACAGATTGCTAGGAAGACAGTATCTGAGAACACAGATTTCAAAATTCAAACAATGAAGATCTCCCAGGATGACTGGTCTCAAACCACAAACCCATAGATCAAGATATTAATAGAGAGAATGAATAGAAATGAGGAGAGACAAGAGGAAAGAATGAAGGAGTTGATAACTGAGATGACAGCAATCAAGAATCCAATAAACAAAATAAATAAACTGTCGAGCATGGAAAGCAGAATTAACCAAGCAGAAGAAAGAATCTCAGGGTTGAGGACAAAAATATAAACTAACACAAACTGTTAAAAACATAGAAAAGAAGCTTTAAAAAGACAAGAAGAAAGTCTCCAAGAGATGTGCAATTATATCAAGAGGTCAAACATACAGTTAATTGGCATTTCTGAGGAAGATAGAGAAACAGAGACCACCTCAGAAAAAAACATCCATGAAATTATCCAAGAAAATTTCCCTTATCTAATCAGAGATGTAAGAGATTCAGAGAACCCCTGAAAGACATCAAATTAGAAAACCAGCTCCTAGACACATAGTAATTTGCTTACACAAAGTAAGTATAAAAGAAAAATCCAAAGGACAGCAAGAGAGAAAGGTTGGACTACCTATTAGGGAGGGCCAATTAGAATAGCAACACTTATCTACAGAAATACTACAGGCTAGAAGAGACTAGAGTACAATCTTCAAACTTCTCAAAGATAAACAATTTCAACCAAGAATTTCCTACCCAGCTAAGCTAAGCTTCATCAGTGATGGAGAAAAAAATTCTTCCCAGACATTCAATCCCTAAGAGTTTACACCACCTCTAGATCAGCTCTACAAGAAACACTTAAGAAAGTATGAAACACAGAAGAAAGAAAGGAAAAAAAAACAAAAAACGAATGACCACACTCATCCCAAGAATGCAGGAAAAGGATTGAATACACCCTCATATATCAACCCCAAAATCAAAAGAAAAACTACAAACAAATAAAGAAAAAACAAAAACAAACCCTAAAAGAACCTTATGACAAGGATAAACCCTCACATCTCAATAGTTAGCCTGAATGTGAACTGACCAAATGCTCCACTGAAAAGACATAGAATGGCAAGCTGGATAAAAAACGTGATGCAACAATATGCTGTCTCCAGGAAACTCAGCTCACCAAAATGCACACTTAAAGATTTAAAGTGAGGATGGAAAGCAAATTTTCAGGCAAACAGAACACAAAGAAAGCAGGAGTTGTAATCTTAATATCAGAAAAATATCCTTTAAGCTATCAAAAATTTAATAAGTTATGGAAGGTCACTACATAATGATAAAAAGTTCAATCCATCAACAAAAAATATCCATCCTAAATACATATGCACCCAACAGAGGAACACCACCCTTTATAAGGCAGCTTCTAGGTAAACTAAAAAAAGATATTGACTATAACCATCAAATCTGGGGACTTAAATACCCCACTAACAACCCTAGATAGATCATTGAGGCAAAAAATTACAAGGAGATTTGGAAACTCAACTTGATGTTTGACTAAATGGACTTAATAGATAACTACAGAACACTTCATCCAACAAACTTGGAGTATACATTCTACTCATTGCAACATGGAACATATGCCAAGATTGGCCACATCCTTGGCCATAATCAAGCATAAACAAATTTCATGACATTGAAATACAGTCATATGCCTTCTCAGACCTCAGTGAAATAAAAATAAATATCAACACCAACAAAGCTACCTCAAAACCCACACAGGCATGGATACCAGGCAGCATGGCACTGAACAACTCCTGGGTCAACATGGAAATCAAAGTAGAAATTAAAAGATTTCTGAAAACAAATAAAAGTAAAGACACATTTTAACAAGACCTCTGGGATGCCACGAAAGCAGGATTGAAAGGAGAATTCATTTCTTTATAAACACACATCAAGAAAATGGAAATATCACAAGTTAACAGCCTAAAAAATCACCTGAAGGAGCTAGAAAGATAAGATCACAAAAACCCTAACTTCAGCAGAATAATCCACATCACCAAAGTTAAAGCCCAAATACAGGACATAGAAGACAAAAATAGGGGAAAAAAGTCAATGAAACAAAAAACTGGTTGTTGGAAAAGATAAACAAGATTAGTAGACCTCTAGCCAGATTGATGAAGAAAAAGAGAGAAAAAGTCCAAAAAAAAAAAAAACACATTCAGAAATGCAAAAGATCAAATCACAACATACTTTGAAGAAATACAAAAAAATTATCAGAGATTAATATGCATACCTGTATGGAAACAAACTTGAAAAGCTAAATGAAATGGAAGACTTTCTGACTTCACACAACCTCCCAGAGTTGAAACAAGAAGAAATTGAGACATTAAATAGACAAATAACAACCCAGAAAATTGACTCCATCATAAGAAAACTACTCCCTCCCCCAAAAATAGTCCTGGGCCAGATGACTTTCCAATGGAATTCTACAAAACATACAATGATACTAATACTAGATGATACTAATCTTATTGGAAGTATTCCAAGTAATCAAGAAAGATGGAACTCTCCTCAAATTATTTTATGAAGCTAACATTACACTGACACCCAAACCAGATAAAGATCCAACCAAGAAAGAAAGCTAAGGACGAGATCCCTGATGAACATAGATGCAAAAATTCTAAACAAGATTCTAGCAAAATTGGATCCAAACAGCACATCTCAAAAATCATCCACCATGATCAAATAGGCTTCATCCCCAGGATGCAGGACAGGTTCAACATCCACAAGACCAAAAATGTAATTAAATACATTAACAGATGTAAAAATAGAAGCCACAAGATTATATCATTAGACAGTAAAAAAGCTTTGATAAAATCCAGCTTCCCTTCTTGATAAAAACCTTTGAACACCTAGGCATATGGAACATACCTCAAAATAGTAAGAGCCATCTATGATAAACCCACAGCCAACATACTGTTAAACAGACAAAAATTGAAAGTATTTCCCTGAAAACAAGAACAAGACAAGGCTGCCCACTTTAACCCCTCCTGTTCAACATAGTATCAGAAGTCCTAGTTGGAGCAATCAGAAAAGAGAAGGAAATCAGGGGCATCCAAATACTAAAAGAGGAATTCACGTTATTCCTCTTTACTGATGATATGATTTTATACCATGAAAACCCAAGGAAATCTGTCAAAAAATCTTCTTGCACTGATAAAAGACTTTGGCAAAGTCTCAGGGTAAAAATAAAATCAGCATGCAAAGACAGTCACATTCTTATGTACCAACACCAATCAGACAGAAAACCAAATAAAAAGCACAATCCTATTCACAATAGCAACCAAAAAAATGAAATACTTCGGCATCTTCCTAACCAGATAAGTGAAAGACAATGAAAACTGCAAACAAATCAATGACACAAAAAAATGGAAAAATATTCCATGCTCATGGATTGGAAGAATGAACATTGGTAAGATATCCATCCTACCAAATGAAGTCTACATATTTAATGCAATACTCATTAAATTATCAGCATCATTCTTCTCAGACCTGGAAATAACAATACAGAAATTCATAAGGAAACATAAATGACGACAAATAGCCAAAACAATCCACAGCAAAAGAAACAAAACAGGAGATATCACACTTCCAGACTCTTAATTTTATTATAATGCTATAGTAACAAAAAAAGCCTGGTATTGGTATAAGAATAGGCATACAGACCAATGGAACAGGACTGAGTTTCTGTAAGCAAAGTCTCAATTTCTCAATCAATTCATCTTTGACAAAGCCTCCACTAACAACCACTGGGGGAGAGGAGAACATATTCAGTAAATTGTGTTGGCAAAACAGGCTGACCATATGCAGAAGATTAAAATAATACCCCTAACTATCACCACCCAATAATAAACTCTAAATGGATCAAAGGCCTAAATGTAAAACCTCAAACTATAAGAATCTTAAAAACTCAGGGAAACCCTTATGGAAATTGGAACTAGCAAACAATTCCTGATCAAATCCACAAATGCCCATGCCATAGGAGATAAGACAGACAAGTCGGACCTCATCAAACTCACAAACTTCTGCAAAGAAAAATAAAGCATCAAGAGAACAGGGAGACAGCCCACAGAATGAGAAAAAATATTTACCAACTGTATATCTGACAAAGACCTAACATCCAGGATCTATAAGGAATTCAAACATGTCAAAAAGAACAAAAGAAACAGCTCTGCTAAAAAGTGGGTAAAAGATATGAATAGATACTTCCCAAAAGAAGACATACACGCAGCCAACAGATACAAGAAAAAATGCTCAACCTCACTAATCATCAAAGAAATGCAAATTAAAAGCACACTGAGATACCACCTAACCTCTGTCAGGATGGCCATCATCAATAACTCAAAAAAAAAAAAAAGAAAGAAAGGAAGCAGATACTGGAGAGAATGTGGAGAAAAGGGAATAATTCTACGCTGTTGGTGGGATTGCAAACTAATACAAACTCTGTGGAAAACAGTATGGCAATTCCTAAAAGACCTAAAAGTTGACCTTCTATATGACCCAGCAATCCCCATTCTGGGAATATACCTAGAGGAACTCAAATCACTCTGTGAAAAAGATAGCTGCACACACAATTTCTTGCAGCATTACCCATAATTGTAAAAACATGGAACCAGCATTGCTGTCCATTTAAAGTGGACTGGATAAAAAAGAGTGATACATAAACACAATGGAATATTACACAGCCATAAAGAACAAAATTATGAACTTTGCAGCAACATGGATGGACTTAGAATATATAATATTCTGTGATTTATCACAGAAATAAGAACTGTGTACCACATGTTCTCACTCATAAGTGGACCCTGAACAATTATCATAATACTATAAGAAAGGGATTGGCAGTAGTGAGGAACTGCAGGTGGTGGGGAGTGCACGCTTCATCAATAAGAGTATCTGATCTCCATTCAGATGAAGTTGGGACCAAAGAGAGGACCAAACTTTACCTGTACAATGACCGTTTGTATACCTAACCCTCAATTGTACCCCACATTTTTTTTTTGAGTTAGAGTCTCACTCTGTCGCCCAGAATGGAGTGCAGTGGCCGCTCCCAGCCACTGCAGCCTCGACTTGCTGGGCTCCGGTGATCCTTCCGCCTCAGCCTTCCAAGTAGCTGGAACTACAGGCACGCACTACCAAGCCCGGCTCATTTTTTGATTCATTGTAGCGATGAGGACTCGCCAAGTTGCCCAGGTGGGTCTCGAACCCACGGGCTCAGGTAATCCACTCACCTCAGCCTCCCAAGGCACGGTATTATAGGCTGAGCCACAGAGCCTGGCTGTACCCCACATCTTTAAAACAATTTTTTTTTAAGTTCAGTTCAGGAATTTCTTTTTTTTTTTTTTTTTTCTTTCTTAGAATGACCATGTCAGCTTTTAATTTTGGGGTCATTTTAGTGACTCCTTTGATTTGGGTACCCACTTTCTCTTGGATTTTCCAATCAGATTCTTCTGAGTTTTATATCTGTCACTACAGACAATTCATTCTGGTTAGTATCCTTTGCTTGGGAGCTGGTATGTTTATTTGGTGGTGACAAAAGTCTCTGCCCAGAGTTCCAGCACTGCTTTCTTCCTACTCACAGGTGTGGCCTCTTGTTGTTTTCCCTTTGCTATTTGGGGGATGGAGATTTTCATTTTTTCTTCCTTTTTGCCTTGTCAGAATGACTGTGTAGGTTATGTATGGTCCACTGACTTTGTTGGTGGGTACTTTCTGGGAGTGACTGCTCTGTACATGTTCTTTGGTTGCAGAGAGGCTTCTGTGGTGACTGTGTCAGACAACACTTGCAGCTGTGAGTTTTTCTCAAGTGGTACAGTTTAGGCTGCATAGGCAGTGCTGAAAAGTGAGGGTTGGTAGCAGTGGCGTCAGCCTCGGTTGAGCTCTCACAGAACCCTTGGGCTTTGGCTTCAGTGTTCACATGAAGGTGGGGCAACCTGACGGCAGAACTATAGCAGGTGAGCCACGCCTGGAGAAGAGAAGCTGAGATGGGGAGAAGGATGAGGGGCACACCAAATGCTCACTACTCCCACATTTGTGGCTGTGAAGGCTGTGTTGGGGGGAACACAGAAGCAGCCAGCCCAACTACTCCCACCATGTCCTAGGGCAATAGTAATGGGGCTGCAGGGCTGGTAGCTGTGCTCTCAGGATCATCAGGTCTCTGCCACAGTTCAGGCAGATGTAGAGCCTCCGTGGTCCCTGCAGGTGATCTCAGTCTAGAGGAAAGCAGCTGAGATGGGGAAGGGTGTGCCAATAATTCGCTTCCCTGTGTATTGGGGATGCAGAGTCTATATTGGGGGCACACAGTAGAGCCCAGTACTACCACTCCCTCCTTGGCCCAGGGTAAACAGGGACAGGAGAAAGGGATGCAGCAGCCACAGCAGTGGCAGACAGTGGCTGCACAGGGCTTGCCAACGAGTTTTGGCAGCTGAGCTCTCAGAGGGCCACTGGCCCTCAGCTGCAGTGTTCAGGAGATTTAAAAAGGAGAAAATGAACAGACTGTAATACAATCTAAGCTTCTAAGAAAATGATGTGTGGAAAGGATCAAAGACACTGAGAAAACTGAGAAGCCCATGTCTAGAATAGGTGTCTGGGGCTAACCAAGCTCCTGCTTCCTCTGTTGTGGCTGAAGCCCTTCCTGCCCTGTGGTTCTGGAGGCGCATGATTCTGCCATGGCCCTTAGTGTGACACTCAGTTCACAGAGGTCCCCTCCAGACAGACACAGGCTCCACAGTCACAGCCTCTTCCTCAGAGAGCAGTTCTGCAGATAATTTTGAAATATCTGGTTGTGTATTTATTATCAATGATTTTTAAATAGATGAATGTCTTAAACCTATTTATTTACTCAGTATTTCATCTTTTTCACTGATTCCTGCGTGTTCTTTCTTTTGGACACTTTAAACAGAATTCTCTGACGTTTCCTTGCAGAGTTCTGTTAGCAATGTTTAACCAAGCCTCTGGGCTTGATGATATGTAGGCTAATTCTCTCACAAATGGGAACTCTCATAGGTTCCCTGGATACCCCCTCCCCCCTGCTGGGAACCTGCCCCCTACCTTTTCATAGTACCTTCTCCTAGGTAATGCAGTCTCAGGCTGACCGTCCATGACTCTCTATTTAGCCCCTGCTTCTTGGTTGGTCCACTTCCACACAGACGCTTTATCCAGGTTCTCTTGCTCCTTCTTGAGGATCTGTCAGCAAAGGACTTTTAAGGTCCTACCTCTACCCCCAGGTGATGAAAAACATGCACATTGCTCATTGACCCATCAGCTGTGATGCAATTCTCCCACTGGCAGCCAATCTTCTGGCACCATCAGCTATTTCAGAAACATTTCCACCTTTGGCTTTCAAGGTGTGAATCAGGCACCTGTTCAGGGCATCCTCAAGCTGCAGGGGACATGCATCTGGATGGTCTCATTGAAGCCCACTATCACCAGAATTGAGGTGAAGTATGGTCATCATGGGGAAGGAAGGGGACCTCACAGCATAGCTCTCTCCAAAACATCTTATTTCCTCTTATGCCCTAATGCAAGTCTTTTTAGTATCTTCTGTGTGAGTAAAAAAGAGGTAAGAGTCTCAAAGCCATATTCCATTCAAAATTCTTCACGTGGAATGTATTTTCCCCAGAGGTTCGATTGTACTTCCAAGTGCTCTGGGTGTTATGAAGGATCTGATGAGGTTTGTGGAGGGCAGGCAATGTGAGTTCACCTGTGTACTACAGACAAGGACACAGGTGTGATGGGATCTGAGAGACTGACAGTTGCCCCTTCTTTTTGTATCACTTTAGGCAAACTGCTTTACCTCACCAAACCTCCGTTTTCTGCTTCTGATATACCCTGCATACCCAGAAAGGCACCATGACATTAAAGAGACAGTAGATGAAGAGCATGCTCTCTAAATGCAGTAATAATTCTTTGTCCCCTCCTAAGTCTTTATTCCCCTTCTCCAGATATGACCAAGTCATCATCCATCACACCCATATGATGCAGCATCACCCTGAAGTACATGGTCTCAGGGGCGACAGAGGACCTGAATGTGACCAGGGAGAAAAACAGTCTCCCCATGGTGCCAGAGCAAAAAGTGCACTGGAACCAGCCTCTAATCCCTGGACCCTGGCTGTGAGTTTCCCCGATGCAGCACAATACTTGCCTCAGCTGTGCGGTCAGCAACCATGAGCACCAGAAAACTATCATCTTAGATCTTGGAGAATTTTCTTGTGCTCATTAATGGGCCCAGCAAGATGAATGTGCCCAGCTCTTGAAAATGTCCTTTCCCAAAAGACTGTGGTGGGAGTAAGGTTTTGTGAAGACCATCCCCATGCCAAACTTCCCAGCTCCTGGGAAAATACTGGATGAAAAGAGACAGAGATTATAAAAATTGACACCTGTCCCAAGAAACTGTGGGGGGAGTAGTGGTATCCACTCTTTCTGGAAGGGAAAAGAACAGCCCTACGAGGCACTGATAATTATGTCTGATCTGTTCTGATACCTTCTTGATGGGCCAATGAGTCATATTTGTAATGATTGACCTCAAGAGAAAAGCCAGGTGGATTTTATGACTCAAAAAAGTCAGTGAAGAGATTTCTAAGGTCTGAGTCATACAAACTTGGAAGATAAGCTTTGGGATACAGTGAGGTCATTGTCACTGGTGGAATATAATCATAGGCACAGTCACTTGGTGTGGTGTTGTAAGTGCAGGAGTGGATAGGACTCCATGGTGAGTTTCATTTCAATGACATATTTCTAGATTCCAGGCAATATCTTTGAAAAATCACACAGAATTACTCTCAGTCCCAAATCCCAGAACCTCAGAAGTGCCAACTAGAGCAGAGTGCCTAGCATTTAGCCCGCCTCTACAGGGAATAGGGAGGCTCAAGGATCCAGTCACCAGAAACCTCTCTGTCCCTGCCCTGTGTCTGTCCCAACCGGACTGGAATTCTATTTTTAGCTCCATGACTATGGACAATCTTGGCAAAATGCTTTCTGCTCCTCGGGCTCCTTGGGAAGAAGTTTTCTGCAGAAGAAGCAAAGGGAGAGCAAGCAGCCTTGAGGATTGGAGGGAATTTTATTCCTTTTTGTGCTTCATCAGATTTTCTAAATCTTAAATGAAACCTCTCTATCCTATGCCACATTTTAAAACACTCGGTTAAACAAAATTTAGCTATTTCTTAACAGTTTAAGAAATCTACTGCTAATAGGAGTTGATTGTGAATACCTCAAAGGGAAAGAAACTTAAATAAATTTTTCAATATTCTCTTTTTTTTTTATAGATACATTGGTGTAAATTGATACCAGGATTTCATACATTTCTAGGAATCATCCATTTGAAGAATATTTAAAATCAAGTTGTTGATTATATTTTATATTCACTTATAGTTTGTTCCAGTGATTGTTATTGCTATCTCTTTTTTATTAAACATGAGAGGAGCCTATGGAAAGGTAGATCAACTAGATGGAGATTCCAACCTTGAGAGCTACAGGATCCCATTCACCAGCTCATGTCTCTCCTTTGGGTCTATTTGAAAAGCACTTTGGTGGTTCAGCTAGGGGTTTGTGGTGTCTTGAGGTGTAGTCTTCTCCCTCTAAGTCCTGGACTAAAACGGGAAATAAGGGAACATAGGGTAGGTGTTCTTTTGTATTTTGACAATTAAACAAAATGCTACATGTCCTGGAAAACAGGACATGTGAAGAGGTTCTGGCTCACACACCAGGTCAAACAATCCCCTATAGGAACATGAACAGGGGAAGAATATGTCAACCAGGAGGAGGGTTCACAAGAAAGGAGTACAAAGACATGTAAGTGTCAGAGACACAGGAAATGCTCTGTCGGGCTGGCAGGAGAATCCTGCACTCTGACCAGGTAAATCCTACCATAGAAAGGAGAGCTCAGACTCTGGAGGGCTGGTGGATTCCACACCTGCACCAACGACTCAACTTCCCTGACTCTCATCCCCCATGCAGCCCATGATGTCTTGGCTTCTCATGCAGCCTTTTAATGGGAATAGGATGTACTGGTCAGTCTGACAGGAACGTCCAGTCCAGTTGACAACAGTACTTACTGTGAATTAATAAATACACGTGCTGACCTTGTCTATCCATGTCTCGAGACATTTGTTAGCAAGATTTTGCATACTCAAATCAAGCCATCTTTTGACAATGTTTGATGAAGCTTCTGGGCTCAGGCTGAGTCTGCAGGTCAGACCTGAAAGCTTGCTGAACACACCAATGTCATGAGAAAATGTGGGGTCTCCTCATTCATTCATTTTTTTTCACTCAATTAAATATTTACTGAGCTACATGATGAGGATTATTATGAAAGACAAACAGTTTGTCTATGCCATGCCCGTTTCCATTTGAATTTTATGAAGACTTCTTATAGACCAAGGTTTAAGTTCTCAGCCCTGATCATGCATTGGATTCTCCTTATTTTAGTAGGTTTTAAAATACAGATGATACTAATTTAGGGGATAAGATCCAGACATCTGTGATTTTAACAGCTCTGCAGGTGATCTGATGAACAGCCAAGGTTGTGAACAACTCATGGGATTGTCCATTTGGATCACTTAGATCAAAATCTCACTTAGCCCAGACAGTCTATACAGATCCAGAGATGCTTAGGAGTGATTTCAGTAAGGAGCCTGAAGAGGTCATTTCAACATAGTAGAATGAAAAGGAGAAGCATGAGCATAGACTCTGTAACTGTACCACAAAGATAAGCCTCCTATGGGCATAATGTGACTTGATGTTCAGGAGCACAGCTCTGATCACATCACTGCCCCATTCAACAATCGCCATGCATGATCTGTTCTGATAAGTGTTCTAGAGAAACTGATGAGAAAAAGAGGCAGACTCCAGGAGAAACCACTGTTAACCATCTGCATTTATACCCACATAAACATATGTGAATACATAGTTAGAATACCACACTCATACCAAATATCCTGCTTCATAATATAATATTTCATGGAAAGCTTTCCATAAACATATAAAGATGTGCTTATCTTTTTTATTACATAAACATCATGAGGATAGCCTCTAATTGATTTAGCCAGTATAATGCAATGAACAAGGTCAGGAGTTTTTGAATCTTAGTCCAAGGTTTGAACGTCAGTTGTGCCTTGTGTTAGCTATGTAACTTCGAATGTTTACTAACTTATCATTCTTGCAGCTTTCTGGAGCTAATAAAGACATCTACATACCATGATTTGTAGTGTACACTCTGAGGTCTCACTGGGCATTCATTTTTAAAAGACAAGATAGATGACATGTATCCTTCCTCACTTTCCTATGACAAGTGTTGTTAGGAAAAGTAGAGCAGGAATTGGGGAGGATGGATGAGGGAGAAGAGATAATAGTACAGCTGTACTATAGGGATGGTGTGGTCAGGGTAGACCCCACTGAAGAGATAACATTTGTATAAAGACCTGAAGAAGGTCAGGAAATGAGGCATGTAGATACCTGGAGGAAGAGAATTCCAAGTAGAAGCAAAGGCCTTGTGGCAGGATCAAGCCTGACATGTTGAAGGAGTAGCAAAAAGCCCCAGCTCCCTAGAATAGAACAAGGGCTGGGGGGAACTGGTTGATGGTACAGGGCCTTAGAGGTAAAGTGTGGGCTATAGTGTGGGTTTTGAACTAAGGAGGGCTATATCACATGCATTATGTAAAGGTAGACTCAAGAGACTAAGAACCAGCAGGAAAACTGACTGTAAGGCCACTGCAATAGTGCAAGAGTCATGGTGGCTATTTAGGACTGGGGATGGTGAGAAGCAGTTATGAGTATACATATAGTGAAAATCTATTTATGAATGCATGCATTGAATGGAAATACATCAGTATTTGCTAAATATAATGTAAGGAGGGTAAAAAAGAATGAAGTTGAGGATGATACCTGGGTTCATTGCCAGAACAAATGGAAGGAAAGAGCTGATGGGATATTGGGATGGAAACCACGTGTGGGTAGCATGCTGAGGGAGTTAGGATTTAGACATGTCAAGTGAGGTGCCTGTCAGACATCCAAGGGAAATGTCAAGCAAACAGTAGGACAGCATGGAATCTAGAGAAAGGACCCAAGGATGGAATCTCGGAGGACCCATCATATTTAACCAAGAGACAGTACAATATCTGATGTCTGTTTTTTGCTGCTATAATAAATCACCACAAACTTATGGACTTAATACAACACACATTTGTATCTTACTATTCTGGAAGTCAGAGGTATTGTATAAATATAACTGGAATAATATCAAGGAGTCTTAAAATTGTGTTCCTTTCTGGAGAATCTGAGAGAAAATCCGTACCTTGCTAATTCACGTTGTTTCTAGTATTCAGCTATTTATGGTTATAAAACTGAGGTCCTCGTGTTTTTGCTGGCTGTAAAATGGAGATCCTTTTCTAGCTTTTGGTGGACACCCCATGTCCTTCACTCTGGTCCTCTCACTCCATCTTCAAGTCCAGCAACAGTGGGACAAGTTCTTCCATCATATTTCTCTGACTCACTCTTCTACCTCCTCCTCTTTCACTTTTTAAGGGCTCATATGATTAGATTGGGACCACCTGGAAAATCTCCAACTCAAGGCATTTAACCTTAATCACATCTGTAAAGTCCCCTTTGTCATGTAAGGTAATATAGTTACAAGCTCCAGGTTGCATGGTCACAACCTCAGAAAGAGATTGAGTATAGACAGTGAAGACAGGTAGTCTGAGTGGTCTGGGTCTGAACCCTAGAATATTCTAGAATACAGAGCTGAAAGAGACGAGAAGGAATTGGGTCAGGGAAAGTGAGGAGCAGCCACTCAGTAGAAGAGAAATAATGTTGAGAGCTGACTAAAGATGAAGACAGTTTCAAGGAAGAATATCTCCATTGCTGCTGAGAGATCAAGGAAGATAAGGACTGAGACTAATTATTTAATTTATGAACATAGACTTCCCTAGTGACCTGGAAAAGAAATTTTCAAAGGGGTGGTGGTGGCAATGTGTGACAACAGAGCATTTAAGAGAGAAAGAAATTTCTCCAAAGAAGTTAGACAAGCGGTCAATACGCACATGAATAGAAGTCCAACATCATGAGGATGGGGGGCATGGAATCTTAATGTAGATAGTGTTGCGATGGCTTCACATTGTAAATGCCTTAAAAATTACTTAATCATACACATCAAAATGGTGATTTTTATGATGTGTAAATTAGATCTTAATTTTTGAAAGAGAGAACAGGAGAAAGAATTGGAAACAGGAAATATGGACAGTGCTTTCAAAAAGTTTGCAATAATTTGGAGCAAAAAATGGGACAGCACTGGGGGGATGTAACTTCATAAAGTTTTTTAAAGGTTTTTATGCCCATGAAAATAATCCAGTAAAGATGAAAAGACAAGACATTGCAGAGAAGGACTCCTAGGCTGATATCACTGAGGCAGCATGTGGAGGTAGAAACTGGTTCCATTAGAGCATCAAAGTTAAAAGAACAAGAAACAATCATAGTCACAAGAGAAAAAGCAGAATATATGTGATCAGGGAGGGGTTAATTAGGTGATGAAGCTTGTGACAGTGTTTCTGATTGCTTCCTTGCTGTCCCTATAAGAAGAAAAGTCACCTCCTTAAATAAGGATGAGGAAGAATGATTGAAGATCAAGGAAAGATGGAAAAACCAGCCACAGTGGTCAGGAGAGTGGGAGAGTGAAGGAACGAGGACACTTAAGAAGCTCACAGCTGAAACTGAGGTTCCAAAATAAGTAATGTGTGTAGTGAAGTCAGGCAACATTGCCTTGTTTTCCCAGCAATGTAGCATCATCAGGAAGGAAATGTGGCCAGCCCCCAGGTATACCACGACCCAGAAGCGCAATCATCCTTCCTCTCCATCTCTCATCTCTGTGACTCTGTTCATTCTTGAGCAAACCTGCTGCAAACCTGTGCAAACCTTTTGCTCTGCTTCTCAGGGCCATGTGGGGAGAAGTGTGGCCACCAGCAAGCCCTCACCTGTGTATCTTAACACCCAGGCACCCAAAGAGAGACAGCCTTCCCTTTCTCACTTACCTAATCCCTAGCTCATGACTCTGACATGGCTTAAATCAGACAAACAATCCTAGACTAGTCAACTACGGCTCCAAGGAGGCAGAAGTGCAGCAGGAAAGGTGCTAAAGCGTCCAGGTCTTAATGATAAAATGAGGGTGAGGCTGAGAGAGAGATGTGGATATTGAGGGAGAGGAGATTATAGGGAAAACAGGAATGAATGGATAAGAGGCAGATAAAATATGAGAAACCTTTGAAAGCTAGCCTAATGGAAGATAAAAATTGGTTGTATGTCTGGAATGAAGGAAAGCAAGGAGTCAGAATGAGGGCAGTGATGATTCCCTGCAGGCCCAACACGTGCCTTCACCCCTTCCATTCAGGAGAAATACTATGAGGAATTCAACGGCTTTGGCTTTTGTTTCTCCATCTGTACAATGGGTGCTTGCTATACAGGATTTTTAAAGATTGAAATGCGTGTCTTATGTAAAGTCTGTGGAATGATGTTATAAATAAGAATACAGGGCAGGGCGTGCTGGGTCAAACCTGTAATCCCAGAACTTAAAGAGATCTATGTGGAAGCATTGCTTGGGCTCAAATTCAGGACCAACTTGGGCAGCATAATGAGACCTTGTGACCACAAAAAAATATTTTTAAATTACATGGTGGTGCATACCTGTACTCCCAGCTACTTGGGAGGCTAAAGCAAATAAATTGCTTCAGCCCAGGAAGTCAAAGCTGAGTGAGCCATGATTGTGTCACTGCAATCCAGCCTGGGTGACAGTGAGGCCTCAACTTAAATAATAATAGTAACAATAATAATAATAATGCAAAAGGGAGAGGCTTGGGGATGAGAGTGCTGATAGTCACGACACATCTTGCATAGGAGAAAGCTTGGAAAAGACCTGTGAGAAAAGCATCTCCTCTCTCCAAGTGTCTTCTGCACCACAGAGAAGTCACTGTCCCTCATTCCACATCTTCCATCCACCAGGGCCAATTTTCACTTCCGCGGTAGTTCCTGTTTCACCACCGATCAGCTCTGCCTGACTTGAGGCCCCTGATTTGGAGGCAGGATCCTTGGGAGAGGAACAACAGGAGGGTATTCCCATCTGAGTACTCTGGGATACCACAGATCAATGACCCTGGGGTAAAGGGTTCAGGCATGCAATGTAGAATCATCCAGTGTTGTATTTAAGGCTTTGTTCTGCCAACAACTAGTTTGAGTTATGGTCACGTGTCCTGCAAAATGGGAATGATCATGCCTAGCCTACTAGGATCTTCTAAAAATTACCAGAAACAATATTTGTAAACTGTCTGAGACAAAATCTGATTTATTACAGGATCAGAAATTCCAGTCCCTTTTTTATTTGTTTGTGTCTGCTCATAGTGGGGTGGGAACTATCAAAGGGAGATCACATCTTACATGGCTCCAGCACTGAAGGGAACTGATGCCCAACCACTAACAGGCACCTGAGACTGTAGTGAGGAGGTAGTATCTCTCACTTCCTCTGCTTTCTGCTCAGCTTCAGGGGGAACAAGTGGAGACAGGTCCCTGTTGTGGATCTTTCTCCTCCCCACCCCTTAGACCCTGCAGCAGGCTCCAGAATTGCTTAGTAATCATCAGCTCTTAGCAAGGACACTGTTCAGGCGTCTGCTTTCTGATGTCAGAGATGAGGCGGTTGAGCTGAATCGAGCTAGAACAAAACCCAAGAGATCCAAGAATCCAGGCTACAGACAAATCACAGTAGCTTGTGATACTGGACTCAGCCCATCTCTGATGAAAGAACCAGCACCCTTCTCAGGGATACCCAGGTTACTCCTGCAGAAGGACACAGTCCCATTCCAGGGCAGACTGAAAGAGCCTTACTGTTGTCCAAGGTCTACAGACAAGTCTGATGTGGAAGAGACCATTTCAATATCTTGGGGGCTCAGGCAGGCTCCATGGAGCAGGAGACATAAGAGGGGACTTGTGGCAGGATGGTAGGAATCCAACAGTCTAGAGTGGAAGTGGAGAATTTGCAGTGGAAACTGACATTCCATACAGAGACGTGAGTAAGCAAAGAGGATTCCAACCAAGGGCTTGAGGCCAGCATAGCTGGAAGGGCTGAGAGTTAGTAGAAGAGGTTGTGGAGGGCTGAGGAGTTCTGGGTCAGACCTTCCACAAGCGTCATACATCAGAGCCCACAGAGGCCCCAATATGGGTTGGGAGGATACTGTATGTCATTCCTACCAGCACGTGTCCATTAGCAGACCAGGGAAGAGCTGAAGTGCTTTTCCTGACAGACAACCTGTGACTTTGCTTCTCCTGTTATTCTCCAGGAAATGGAAGATTTGGGAGGACCTGACACAAAATAGATTCCTTGCCCCACTCTCAGAAAGTCAGGTTTGGGATCAAAGGAAGAGGTTCAAGTTAGCACAGGTGGCAAAGACAGAGGCCTCCAGCCCGGGTTGGTGACGTGCCCTAGACATTCCCAACCACATACAGTGAACACACATGTCACCTGATCCTCAAGAGAGCCCTGTGGAAGGTATGTAAAGTAAGACTCGAGGTAGTCCCATGTGGGCTCCCACCCATCTATGCTGTCCCCCAACTCAACTCCTCCCATTGGTTGTCACTCTGCACAGTCCCCATGCTGAGGTTGGTATCCTTAAAAAGACTCACAATACTGCAGAGACGGTGGGAACTTGTCACATTCACAGACAGGCAGGGTCCCCTTAGTATGGCTTCTGGAGGGGACAGGTAGGAAGCCCTGTCAATGACAGAGAAAGAGCCCTCACTTAGACATGTGAGGATCCTGATTGTAAGGGCAGCCTGGGGGTGGGTGAGCAGAGTACGTGACAAGGCCACTTGTGCCCAGGCTGCAGTGGCCACAAACTCAGGGTAACAGACAAGGGGCAGCTGGAAATGAGACAGGGGTGTCTGCAGGTGTCAGGTCAGAGTGCAGGTGTCCAGGGACTGCCAGATTCTCAGATGATTTTCATGATCCAGGCTGGGGTATGGGCAATACCAAAGACAATAGCAAGAGGTCTATTGCTTCCAGATATTGTTACTAAATGCCCTGGAATGACAGAGGGTTCCTGGAGCAGCTGGAGGGTAAAGTAGATCCAGAGGGGCCCCAGAGTCAGCACCCACTGACATGCACTGCTTATGAATTCCCCAGAGCACCCAGCACTGCATCAGCCCCAGTTGCAAATAATCTAAGTATTGTGGATTGTCCAGAAATAGATGAACACGCGGTGGGGCCAGAAATGGCAGATCAAGATGTTGGAAGCCCATGCTGGGCCTTGAGAAATTGGGAGTACCCAGGCCATCATCACTCCCAAACTTCATATTTGACAGGCAATCCTGAGACTCTTGCAGTCTGAGATCCGCACAATGGATGACACCATCATTGATCCTGTGGCCCTCCTGCCATCCGGCCCCTGAGACATACATAGACAAAGCATGAACCTGTGTTGTGGGAGCCTGTATCCTTCCCCACTGCCATGATCCCCAAGGCCATGCAAACCCACCATTCCCTCTGCAGGGTCGACTTCCCGGAGGCAAAATTCAGGAGAGATGGAGCCCAGGTTCTAGTGGGAGAGGGGAGGAATCTGGTCCTGGAAGGATAAGGGCTACCTGCCTCTTCTGATCTCCATCTTTTCCTCCTTCCCATGTGTCTACCAATCGCACAGACCAAATCCCATGATCAACAGCACAACCACGATAGGCCCAAAAATGTTTTGCAGAAGGAGACCCATGTTCTGTCCAGGTGAACCTGCTTCCCTCACGCAAAGAGAGTGAAAAAGGCTAAGACAGGAGAGAACTTGAGAGACCCAACATCAAGGAGTGACAGGGCGAAAACAGGTGGAAAGGTGGGAAAGGGCTTGAGGCAGAAGCAGAAGAGGGAGGAGCAGGACACATCCATTCATTTAAGCAGCTACATAGTTGCTGACTGGGGCCAGGGACACAAAGTTGAACAGGAACATGTCAGCAACCAACAGCAGCTCATCACCCAGGAGGGAAGACTGAGAAAATTCCAGCTGTCAGGCAGAGGGATCACAGCTTCAAGAGAGGTTTACACCTTGCACAATGTCTTCAGGAAGGGCCTCCCAGAGGAGGTGCTGGGTAAATTGATACTTGAAGAAGGAGTGGGGATTTCCCATGTAGTCAGTGTGGAGCATCAGGAAGGAGGAGCAATGTGTCGGGAAATAGCTGTGTCAAAATGCCAGATTTGGAGGTGCCAGCTCACTGCTGAGGCAGAGGAAGGGCAGATTAGGGAGGAATTGGACAAGGAGGGGGTAAGAGAGAGGCAGTATTCTTTGCCCAGAGAGCCTTGTGGTCATGCTAAATGCTCAACTTTAGCTAAGACTCCAGGGTGATGATAGGAGGAAATAATAGGCTGTTTTCAGTGATACTGACACCTCAGACCCCTCCAATAGCTCCTTCAAGAAGGGTTAGAAAGGTTAGAGAGGATAAGGCTGCACATAAGAGGACAGGACACAGGGACATTCACTCAGTAAATGCTGGTAGCCAACAAATTTTGCTAGAAGCTGGGTTTCTTTTTCCCTGCCTTCAAGATGTTGCAGTCTCCAGAGCAGACAGAGACACAAATGCCTCATGACCACTAAGTATGAGGTGGCCATGGACAGCTTTTATGAGGTGGTACCTGAGGGCAGGATGGATAGACCATTTTCAGGGTCCCATGCAATAAAAAACTGAATTTCTATCTTTAGAAATTGTTGTAAATTTCCAGGCATCTATGGTGGAATTTCAACCAATTAGGGGACCCAGCTCCATGTGGGACCTTGTGTGATTACACAGGTCTCATAACCACAGAGCAGAGGTGAGGGGAATGTATAAGTAGGAATAAAAGAGGAACTACAGTACGTTGGGTATAAAAGGACTGACAGGAGGAGAAGCAGCATTATCAGCAGCCCAGAAACTGCAAAACCAGGACATACATTGAGCGATACCAGCAAGCAGTTTGCTGTGAAGTGTGTAGCTGAGACCAGGAACATGGGTGGGGGAGCACCTGACCCTGAATCTAACAGCAAGAAACTAGAATCATGTTCCCCCAGATGACACAGATAATGACCCAATCTGATCTGTTTTTTTCCAAAGTCCACGCTGGAAATTCTAAGGAAGATGGATGGGGTGGAAATGCTGCAGGAAGGCTGCTACGTGGATCAGCAGGGACAAGGGCATGGGGAGGAGGACATGGAAGGGAGAGACAGTTAAAGGCAGTGTGAAGTGGAGGTGATTCCCAGACTTCCATGTGGGGTGATCAGCGGGAAGGTGGTGCTGATGCACATTGTGAGGAAGAGAAACCAGAACCCTCAGGACCCAGAGCCACCTGAGCTCCAGATGTTCCTCCTCTCCAGAAGACTACACTCATCACTCACCTTGGGTACACACTTCCCCAAAGTTTTCTGTGGAAGCTTTCAGGTCCACCTGGTTGCTGACCACGTAGATGAGACTGGCATTAGGCTGGCTCAGGGCAGGCTCACAGCCAGGGTCCAGGTGTTGGGGACAGATCCTGGTGTCCCTCTCTGCCTCAGCTCCCTCTCTCCCTGGTCATGTTGAAGTCCTCTGTGGTCCCTGGGGCCCTGCCCTCCAGGGTGATGTTGCACCAGCCTGGGGTGATGGATGATGTCTTGGCCAGGATGTCAGGATGGAGCACAGGCTCTGGGACAAGAGGT
>NW_007231416.1:47950-49011 GCF_000164805.1 Carlito syrichta | reverse complement strand
GCACCACAGCCTCGATCTGCTGGGCTCAGGTGATCCTTCAGCCTCAGCCTTCCAAGTAGTTGGAACTAACAGGCGCACACTACCATGCCCGGCTGATTTTTTGATTTATTGTAGAGACAAGGTCTCACCAACTTGCCCAGGCTGGTCTCGAACCCGAGCTCAAGCAATCTTCTCACTTCAGCCTCCCAAAGGCGCGGGATTACAGGCTAAGCCACCGAGCCCAGCTGAAAGGCAACCTTTAAATCCACACAGCAGCTCAGCAGATCTCTTCCGGGAAGGAGGAGAAAGAACATTTTAAGAACTGGGTGGAATAAAGCACCAAAAGGAGAAATGCATCCCACATCTCCATATGAGTGTCCTGCAGCAAGGGGCCCCGGTGAGGGTCAGCACTGTGTCCTCCCATGTGCCTACAGCACTGGGGCTCACCTGTGACCTTCTGGATGCCCACGGGGTCAGTGCCACCTGTCCCCGCACCCACCTGTGTGCCTTCTGAGTGCTCACAGTGACAGCTTGCCCACCTGTAGCAGCCTGATGACAAAGCAAGGGAAAATTTAAGTCCTTTGCTCTTTCCATAACTAAAAAATAAACCAACCCAGAGCTAAAACCTCATGCTCAAAAGTAAATGCCGCTCCACTTCATTCCTTTCTCAGGCTGGTTCTTACATGACACTTAATTCATGGAAGGGTGACTAGACAGTCACTGGGCACTATGCACGTTAAAGCAGACGGGGGAGAAGGTAACGAGCTGAGGGAAAACCAAGGACCAGCTGCCTGGGAAAACTGCAGGTGCACAGTCCAAAGGCAGAAAAGAAGCACAATCTGGACAGGAAGGGGCCGGCATGGCAGAGGTCCCTGCCCGTGCAAAGCCAAGGCGGCCGGGCCGGGCGTAGCTCCCTCTGCCAGCCCTGCTCTGGCCTCTGTCAGGGTCACGTGTCTGCATCCCACAGCACTGACGCGGAAGACGGGGTTCGCAGTTCCCCAGGAAGAAGTCAAAGGGCTACGTGAAACCCTCAACAAGCACAGGAGAATTTCAGAACTGCCAGAATGAAGAACTCTGAACAC
>NW_007231416.1:45128-47930 GCF_000164805.1 Carlito syrichta | reverse complement strand
CAGGGTGATGTTGCACCAGCCTGGGGTGATGGATGATGTCTTGGCCAGGATGTCAGGATGGAGCACAGGCTCTGGGACAAGAGGTGACAAACCAAAGGAATCTCACACGTATGGGAAACATTTCACGTTGTGTAGTGGTCCCAAGATTTCTACATCCTAGTTCTGAGAACCTGAGAACAACCTTGGTTAGGTTACAGGCATGCACTATCACACTCGGCTGATTTTTTGATTTATTGTAGAGATGAAGTCTCGCTGCCCAGGCGGGTCTCGAACCCGCGGGCTCAGGCAATCCACTCACTTCAGCCTCCCAAAGGCGCGGGATTACAGGCTGAGCCACCGAGCCCGGCTTGAAAGGCAACCTTTAAATCCACACAGCAGCTCAGCAGATCCCTTCTGGGAAGGAGGAGAAAGAACATTTTAAGAGCTGGGTGGAATAAGGCACCAAAAGGAGAAATGCATCCCACATCTCCATATGAGTGTCCTGCAGCAAGGGGCCCCGGTGAGGGTCAGCACTGTGTCCTCCCATGTGCCTACAGCACTGGGGCTCACCTGTGACCTTCTGGATGCCCACGGGGTCAGTGCCACCTGTCCCCGCACCCACCTGTGTGCCTTCTGAGTGCTCACAGTGACAGCTTGCCCACCTGTAGCAGCCTGATGACAAAGCAAGGGAAAATTTAAGTCCTTTGCTCTTTCCATAACTAAAAAATAAACCAACCCAGAGCTAAAACCTCATGCTCAAAAGTAAATGCCGCTCCACTTCATTCCTTTCTCAGGCTGGTTCTTACATGACACTTAATTCATGGAAGGGTGACTAGACAGTCACTGGGCACTATGCACGTTAAAGCAGACGGGGGAGAAGGTAACGAGCTGAGGGAAAACCAAGGACCAGCTGCCTGGGAAAACTGCAGGTGCACAGTCCAAAGGCAGAAAAGAAGCACAATCTGGACAGGAAGGGGCCGGCATGGCAGAGGTCCCTGCCCGTGCAAAGCCAAGGCGGCCGGGCCGGGCGTAGCTCCCTCTGCCAGCCCTGCTCTGGCCTCTGTCAGGGTCACGTGTCTGCATCCCACAGCACTGACGCGGAAGACGGGGTTCGCAGTTCCCCAGGAAGAAGTCAAAGGGCTACGTGAAACCCTCAACAAGCACAGGAGAATTTCAGAACTGCCAGAATGAAGAACTCTGAACACCATCAGTTTCTCGATCTGAAACACTGCTGGTGCCACAGTTTCTAAGAGCAACATCAAAGAGCACAACCACGACACACACGCACATTTTTTGACAAGCCAACTCTAACCACTGGCATCGTAAGGATGAGAAAGTAACCAGGGACCGAGAGCCGCCGAGCTGGTTAGCTTTCCTTCAAAGCCAAGGAGGGGCTTGTGACCTACAGCAAGAGGGCAGCATGCCGCCATCAGGTCCAGCTAAGGGTCGGATGCATCTTGGCAACACTAAGTGTAACCCCAGGATTCTCAAGGCTAGCCTTCTCACTCTATTCCCCTAAGTTGCTGCTTGTTGCTGGATTTAATTTTTTTAGCTTTGCGTTTTTTGGTGATGGTGCAGTATTTGTAGGACATTGACTGACATGATCGTATATTCAGGATTCCTTTAAAAAGTGTCTTTATCTTGATTCAGGACGTTATTAAGGTGCCTTCAGCCCCTCCCTCAGCTCCAGCAAGGAAAAGGGGGCATGCGAGCACGTGTGGGTGTCACAGGGCAGGAGGGGCAAGCCAGGGTGGAAGCACGTGGGGAGTGAGATGTCCGTGAGCTTAAAAACCAATGTACAGAAAGGCATCTGATGTAATTTCTGACTAAGGCCTTGATCAGGGTAACCACTCCTCTGTAGCACATTCTACACTGCCCATAAATAAAGGGATCTCTTTAAATTAACATTTCCAGGATCCATGAACAGTCCAGAAGTCCTCATTTCAAGCACTCGATGAGTCCCTGTGTAAGTCCCAGATGCAGAAGCTGTGTTAGGGAGAGGTTGGCCAGGTTAGGGAAGGCCGCAAGCAGCTTCTCCCAGCCAGTTCCAGCAGGCTGGGTACCACCAGCCAGATCTTGAACAGTGACCCAGTCCGTTTGTTTTCATGGATGTTCACCACGCCACCGTGAATGCACACGCAGCCAGCTGGTGTAACAGCTGCACAGTGAAAATAAATGGGCTCTGGCATGGTGGCCGGGAGCTTCACCCACTAAAATGTCTGCAGATTCAACTTCCAGATGTCTCCCAGGATCACCTCCCCATTGTAGCCCCCGCAGATGAACACATCGTTTTTTATTTGAACACAACTGTGACACCTTCGGGCTGCAGGAAAACCTATTTTTTCATGGGGTTTTGTTGCAATTTCCTCCCATGCATTTGTTTCAAGGTTGTATGCATGGATCTTGTTTAAGGAATATGCTGTCCAGGAAGTTCCACCTCCCAAGATGTAAATCCTCTGCCCATCACGTGCGATTTCAGATCGGTATCCCTCTTCTGGCAAATCGCAGGACAGATTGTTGGGCTTCAGTTGTGTCCACTCTCTGGTGTTGAGATCTAACTTGTGCAGGTCTGTGCTGTAAATATAGATGGTTGTCCCTCCGAAAACATAAAGGGAGCCGTTGATGATGGCCATAGCCTGTCCATAAATCTGGCTGGGCTTCTTCCCCCGGCAGCTGAGCAGGGCCCACCTCTTGTACTTCACGTTACAGACGAGCACATCGTTGCCATTGCTCTCGCCGAACGGGATGCCAGTGCCTCCGAACACGAGCAGGTTGTTTCCGTGCAGCACGAGTGACATGGATGCCAGCTCCCGGGGCATGTAG
>NW_007231416.1:0-45108 GCF_000164805.1 Carlito syrichta | reverse complement strand
GGTACCGCCAGAGCTCCCTGAAGACGGGGTAGTCTTCGTTGTCGGGCCCCCTGACTCGTCGCAGTCCGGGTTGTAGCCGCCCAACACATAGAGGTTGGTGTTGTCTGCCACACAGCGATGTCCACTCCGCGCCGGTGGAGGCCTGTGGCCTGGCAGGTGCGGCCGCCCGGAGAGCTGCACGAAGCAGTTGAGCTGGCCAGCGCCCCGACCCCCGCCGCCCCCGCCGCCCCCGCCGGCCCCGCTACTTCCGCCGCCCCCGCCGGCGGCGCCTCCTCCCCTCCGGCGGTTCCGGTCCCAGCCCTGGGCAGCCGACGTGACCCGTGAGGATCGCCGCAGCCCGGTCCCGGCAGCCCCCGACCCGGCGGCACCACCAGAGCCTCCCTACTGGGCTCCTCCGGGGACCCGGGACACAGGGGAGGGGCCCGCTAGAATTCTTAAAAGTGAAAGCAGGAGAGAGAAGGAAGGTGAGAGGTTGCAATGTAAGAAGGTCTCGATCCACTATTGCTGGCTTTGAAGATAGTGAAAGGTGGCCACCAGTCAAGGAATTAATTCCTTCAGTCATGAGCAGATGAAAAAGCAAAAAAAATGAATTCTCCTCTGGCACCTGCCAACTCCTTCATTTTAGCCCAATGGGACCTGTGTCAGACTTATGACCTACGGCATGGTGGGTGATAAGTTTGTGTTATTTTAAACGAATAATTTGTGGTAATTCTTTATATCAACAATAGAAAACTATTACACAAATTAAATAACGTGAAACATGTATACAATTATTGCTTTGCCACATTTTCCATTTTCTCCAGATTTCCATTTTTCTCTATCAAAACACTGAAGTGATTTTCACCCTGTGTGAATCTCACCTCTACTCTCCATCTGTGGTGACCTCAATGACTCTCATTTCGGGAAAGAGAATGGAATCTGAAGATTGGCATCTGAATGGGATCCTGCATGATCAGAACCTATGGGACACTCTAGGGATAAAAGATGGAGGTGAGCCATGGGGAAGAGGGGAGGGTGTCACTACCATAGATGGTGAGGTGGAACATTTGGAGAAAGACTTTTCCCCCAGTTAGGGTGACTTGAGCCTGGTACTGCCCACTGTCCTCAATTGCCAGGTTCGAAGTCCTCAGGGACTTCATTCTGGACACATGGATACTCTGCTGGAACTTGTCCTGGAGGCCAGCCCAGGTTGGAGATTCGGCCCCCCTGGGGACTTGCAGCGTGAAGTCTGACTCAGGGCCAACGTGCCACAAGACCTCCTCCAGCTCAGCTCCTAGGGCTACTCCTGGCTTCTTGATCACAGGAAGTAAGACAGAGCCTCCTCCGATCCCCTTTAGAGGAACATCATCTCCAAATTCTTCATTACAGAGCCCTGTGGTCCAGAACTCTGGATCACGGTGCTGCAAACACCTAGGGTGCTGAAAACAGGAGTTTTCTCCTTGAGAAAAATAAGAGAACTGCAGAATTTTTCATCTTAGTAAAGTTATCCAATACGTTCCTTTGATTCTAGGAACGAGCTTAGTATAATAAATCTGAAGCACTTCTAGGATGAAGTCCTGGTTCTAGTGGAGGGTAACCCTGAACAGGATCCTTAACCTTCCTCACCTCCAGTTTCCTGACCTGCCCCATGATGGGAGCATGAATCACAAGAGATTATAGCCCAGAAGCCCCTGCATGCTAAGTGCACAACTGTAGGAAACAGCTGCTAGAATGACCCCCAAAGGGGTCGCCCTCCTCCTGTCCACACCTTGTGTGATTCCCTCCCTTGGAGGGTGGATGGCAAACCTAGTGACTTGCTTCTGGCAAATTCTATTTATTTGATCATGTTCCTCTTTCTTTAATGGGTTTCATTATAGCCATCAAGTATTATATGTTCATAAAAAATATGTGAGTTATGGAGCTGTTTTCAAGTAAAACTTCCAACTGTGCCTTCTCTCAAAGGTGAGTGATGCTAACGATGTGTCTCCTCCTGACCTTTGCCTGGTTACTCACAATATCATGACCCTGTCCCTGTCAACACAGGGCTATTTGGAGATCATTTCAGCACTCCTGCTGACCTCCATAGAAATCTTCTTTGAACCTCTTGCTGCACTAATCAAGGATTAAAATAAAAGTATTCTTTAAGACCTCAGTCATCTATCATATGTAGTATTAATCTCATGTTTAAACATGTAATTTTTGATAAAACTATGGATGCTAAACATGCTCTATGACATCTGCAGCTCAAAGAAACAGATATTAGTTCCAGTGTTGGGGTGAGAGGGGCATAATGTGACAGTGAGACCTGCTCGAAGGTAATATTTCAGTCTTGAATGTGACACCTTTCTATAGAATTTCCAGGAATAATTTTAGCCAAAACAATATTTGTCCTACCTACAGAAGCATTGAAAGGAGGGGGTCACTACCTGGGACCAGGGAAAAAGAAGCTAGTGTTTTCTGCTAAACAGACAGGAACTAAAAGTTCTGGCTGAGGCTTTTACTAGTGGCTTATCAGAGGCACAGTTGAGCAGGTCTGCCTGTGTGTGGTTTGCAGACCACATTTACACACACTGTGGGGAGGCAGATGATGTCCTTCAGCAGGTGGTCTGGAGGCACTGTCCCCCAAGCCCCTCAGTGGAGCAGAGACAGAGGAAGCAAAGGATCAGATGAAAGAGGCTGCAAAAGGAACATTCCCTTCTTCCTTTGGAGCTGAGCGAGTGGCCACAGAGACTGTCCGGGGTCTCTTCTCTTGAGTATCCTAAACAGTCTCAGTGTCTGTCAGTCCCTGTCAGGCTACAGAAGTAGGAGAGGACAGCATAGGGTACGCAGAACTGGGAACTAGACATAGCCAGAGAAGAGTCCTGTCTGAGTCTCAGCAATCCCAGAATGCCACATCTGGAGGAGCCTCAGCGATTATCTCTCTGAGGTCCTCTTACTACAGGAGAAGGAACACCCTAGGGAATGAGCTTGTACTGGGTAACCCAGAACAGAGCCAGACCTGGAGTCTGGTTTCCTCTCTCAGCCCAGGGCTTACCTATAAGACACTGACCATGAGATCTTCCATCCTCTCCCTGCCCTCCCTGGAGCTCAGTCACTCCCTGCACTGCTGTCTGATCCCACCAGGAACTGAGAAGCTGCTGAAGTCTCAGTATCCACTTCCCTCCCCTAGGAAGGAAAATAAAGTACTTCAAGGGGCTAAGCAGAGCCAGGATTTCTGGCTATCTAAGTGTTAAACAGCCAGACTGACCAGACTCCTCACTTTCTGGAAAAAGAAACCAGGAAGACAGGCTTCCAGGGAGGATCTGCCCAGAAGGTGGATGGTGAGCCCAGCTTGGAGGAAGATAAAGGAAGACAGAGAAAAGGAAGGCAGCAGAAGTTCTCTGTTCTACAAAACATGCTTATCCTGAAGATGAAGAACAGAATGAGCCAGAGAGCACATTGTAAATTACCAGATGGAGGTAAAAATTCATTTAAATCATGTAAAATTTAAAACGCTGTCATCAGTATAAAGTGTTGCTTATTTTTCTGACATCTCACACATCCCCACACTCATAACCAACATAGTACCCTCTCAGCTAATGCGTGACACCCACACTCCATGTCAGGGGTCATCTCCACTCTTCATGACTCTGTCTGGAGCCCAGAATGCAAAGGCCCCTTCTCCTTCAGAGACCATTTCTGTCTCCCCTGTGGCAGACATGGGATGGGCTTTCAGGTGAGGGATCTCTTCAAGTGAGGACTACTCTCAAGAAGCAGCAGCCTGTGTTTCTGGGATTATAGTGCGAATCGAGCCATCTTCAGGCCCCATCTTCCCTTCCACACTTCCCCTTCCACACACACAACCACAAAGAGTGCAAGAGTTTAAAAATAATCAGGATAAACTCCTAGTCACTGCCCTCAGCACCACTCCTTCACCACCCATCCCTCTGCCCAGGTCCAGGGTGACCATGAACAGGGGACATTCCAGACACCAAAGACACATGCATCCAACTGTGGAGCTTCAGGCTTTCCAAAAGACACAGACCAGTTTAGGAGTGATGTTCATTCCAAGGTCAGCCTCTGACCAAACCCCACTGTGAGGGATCCACAGGACAATGGCAGGGACTGTCAGTACACCTGTGAGTCCCAAGCCAGGAGTGCCCTGTCCTCAGACCTCTGCCCGGAAGGCAGGTATTTTACATGTCCTGCCTCTTCCTAAGAAGCTCCAGGTTCTCATGGTTTCCCTGCTAATGCAGCAGAAGTGGCCTCTCTCTCTAGTGAAGTTTCCCTTAATGTAGCCGAGGCTGCCCTACCTCAGCATCCCAGCCTTTTCTCCACAAAAGTCCAATTCATTCCTTTCCACCTCCATGGAGCTGACCAAATACACTGCATTTGTAACTTATAACAGAGTCGTTTTCGCTCTTTGTCCCTCAAAGACATCAGAACCTGAATAGTCTCCCACTGGTCAGAGTTCAGCTATCTCAGCCACATCAAATTGCCCTCCTCCCCAGAGACCCTGAGACACTCACTGAGGAGGAGGTTGGTAAATCCCAAGAGTCTGGAGGCCCAGCAGGGTCAGTCCTTGGAGCAGGGAGCAGAGCTGTCCGCCAGCCTATTCAGCTTCTCTTGTAGGGAAGGAGGCCAGAGAGGAAGAAAAGCTTGAGCAGAGCAGCCCTCACACACTCTTCCCACCCCAAGGTGAGGCCCCACAGAGTGAGTTCCCACAGAGGAGACAACCCAGCAGGCCAGAGAAAGTCATCACCTCTTCCATCTCAACCCACCACCTGCAGAGCTGTGCACACTCAGTGAGCAACTGCAGGAGAAATAAATGTGCCACCTCACTCTACAATGCTTCTGGCACTGTATGGGACCTGCCCCTCCCTGCAGGCACAGCCAGCTGGTGTTGTCACACCAATCCTCCTTCAACATTTGCCTTCTTACTGAGTTCATTTCTTTACCCCAGGAGGCCTTCATCACCTGATCACCAGTGTCAGCTTGTGCTCAGGCACAGAAGTCACCATCTTCACAGCAAGGCTGGGCTAGAGGCCTTCAGGTATTGGTGGCTTTCCTCTCTTCCTATACTGTATAATAAGTCAAATTTCTTTTCTCATTTTTTAAAAATTTCAACTGCCTGTGGTCTTAATAATAGTTTTTGGTAAGAACAAAGTTCTTTGTGGAGAGTGTGAACTCCCTACACCTCAATGTAAATGTTGGCATTTACCATGTGCTGGCACCATATATTTTCTCTTCTGCCACTAATGCTGGCCATCCACTGTATATCTCAAGTCAAGGCCAAACTCTAATTGAAACTGACAGACTTTTGGCTAGATTGAACCACGACTTTCCCTAAAGCCTCTGCCAGCCCTGCTCCTGCCATCTCAGAGGCACATGAGAAAGAACCGCATATTCCTTCTGGCCACAGATCAGCTGTCTCCAACTCATCACCTGCTGATGCTCAGGCCCAGGCCTCTTCTCTCCAGACCTGGACATCCCACATATCCTAGAGTTCCCCTTCCTGAAGGAGCAGCACCATCATCCTAACCCTGGGCAGTGCCTCCTTCTTCACCCAGTCTTCTCCCCTGTATATCCAGACATGACACCCCCATGGCAGGATCTGCACAACCGGCCCTATCACTATGTCCTCAAGGTACTCGGGTCATTCTGTATTAAACTCATTTAATAAAAAAGGATGTGAAACTTGAGTCCCAGAGGGGTTATGTGACCTGTAACGTTACAACCCCACATGGGTCCCTATGTTCCTAAGATCTAAATAAACTATTAACCTGTGATGTGTACTTTGGGACCCCAGTTCACAGCAAAGAGGTTGTACCACATACAGCAAAGAGGTGGAAAAGGTCTTACTTGTGATTTTTTGCCACAAATCCATACATTTCCCTTGGAACCCACAAGTAAACAGCAGCAGTTAGAAAACATGCCCTGCAATTCAACCAAATTATTGACTATTCTGTGAAGTAGGGGAGAGGGAATTGGAGCACAGAATTCAACTCTCCATAGTTAAGAAACTAAGATTCTGTCCAAATGTGGCAAACTTTTAAGGACATTTTTTCTTTGTAATTTTTTTTAAATGTTATTTGCCACTGAGAAATTGTAATTTTTCTCTGTACATGTATCTATTGAAACCTTATCTGTATTATTTTTTCTGTAGACCCATGATTTAAACAGTATTTCTCACACCATGATTATAAACACATTAACATATTTCCTTCTGTTTATTCTTTTGTTTTTAAACACAAATTTTTATTCTAATGATTTTTTTAACTGTGATGTTCTCAAAAGACTCATCCATGTGTCCCACACCCAGAAATTTACTCAGTAGATCAAGTTGGAGCCTGAGCAAGTGTCTCTGGAAATTCCTTTCTAAGGGATTCTGATGTGCCACAATAGGTAAGAGCTCTCAGCCATCTGGAATACACGTTGACACAAGTCCAAATTTACATTTGTTTCTAAGTTTATTTTCCCCCAACATTTATTCTTCTAATCCAGTACCATGTATTTAATTGTTCATCCATATACCCATATTTTCCAAATTTACATTTCCAGCTGAGACAACATTAGAGTTATAGGTCTAGAGCCTTTGAGCTCCATATTGCTAAACCAACTGTCTATTTAACAGCTCCTTTTCCATCTCTTACAGCAGTCTGACACTCAATATGTTCACAATAGAACACCTCAGCTACTCTTCTTCGAGTATCCCCACCTCAGTGACTGATCTCACATGCGCACTATCATCCTTGACACTTACTTTTCCCACAAGTCTTCTCCGTTTCATTTTCTAAAACTTTTTTAGATACATCCACTTTCTTCCATCGCTACTTCTTCCCCTCTAGTTCAATATATCATTTCTTAGCATCTTCTCTTTACTAGCAATAGCCAACTAACTTGGGTTTCCCACATATTCTTCCCACTTCCCACCCCATGGAGTATTATGTACACTGAAGCCAGAGTGATCTTTCTAGAAAGCACACATTGCCATGTACTCAGTTCTTCTTTTTTTTTTTTACTTTTAAGTTTTTTTATTTTGAAATTGTGGGGTACAATTCAGGGTTGGGTACACAAATATTCATCGTGCAGTTACCCTTGTTGGTGAGGTCTACCCCCTCCCAGGCAGATTTCTACTACTGCCACTCCCACCTCCCTGTCGCCCCTCCTACCCACAGTTTCCCACTATGTCAAATCTTTACTTACGGTATTATGGTAGTTGTTCATGGTCAACTTATGAGTGAGAACATGTGATACTCAATTTTCTGTTTCTGTGAAAGATTTCTCAGTATTATAGACTCTAATTCCATTGAGGTTGCTGCAAAGTTCATGATTTTGTTCTTTATGGCTGCGTAATATTCCATTGTGTATATGTACCACATTTTCTTTATCCAGTCTTCTTTTAACGGGTAGCATTGTGATTTTTTGTTCTTGTCACTGTGAACAAGGCTGTGATAAGCATACATGTGCAAGTATTGTTTTTATAGAGTGATTTTAGTTCTTCTGGGTATATTCCTAGAAGGGGGATTGTGGAGTCATAGGAAAAGTCAATCTTTAGAACTTTTAGGGATCGCCACACTGATTTCCACAGAGGCTGTACTAGATTACACTCCCACCAACAGTGTAGAAGTGTTCCCTTTTTGCCACATTCTCTCCAGCATCTGTTATTTTTTGAGTTATTGATGATGGCCATTATGACTGGAGTTAGGTGGTATCTCAGTGTAGTTTTAATTTGCATCTCCTTGATGACTAGTGAGGCTGAACATTTTTTCGTGTATCTGTTGGCTGTTCGTATGTCTTTCTTTGAAAACTGTCTATTCATATCCTTTGCCCACTTTGTAATGGGGCATTTGTTGTTTTCTTTTCAGCACATTTGAGATCCTTGTTGATCCTAGATGCTAGGACTTTGACAGACATGAAGTTGACAAATATTTTTTCCCAGTCTGTGGACTGTCTCCCTGCTCTCTTAATGGTTTCTTTGGCTATGCAGAAGCTTGTCAGTTTGATGAGGTCCTATTTGTCAAGCTTATCTCTTACGGCCTGGGCATTTATGGTTTTGCTCAGGAATTGGTTGCCAGTTCCAACTTCCATAAGGGTTTCTCCTGCATCTTCTAGAGTTCTTATAGTTTGAGGTTTTACGTTTGGGTCTCTGATTCATTTAGAGTTAATTTTTGTGTATGGGGAAAGGCAGGGGTCCTGTTTCAATCTTCTGCATGTGGCCAGCCAGTTTTCCCAGCATCGTTTACTAAATAGGTTCTCTTCTCCCCCGTGGGAGGTGGTGGAGGTTTTGTCAAAGATGAGTTGGTTGAGAAATTGAAGTTTTTGCTTCTGTAATCTCAACTCTGTTCCACTGGTCTATGTGTCTATTCTTGTACCAATTCCAGGCTACTTTGATTTTTGTAGTTTTATAATAAAATTGAAAGTCTGGGAGTATGATACCTTCTGCTTTGCGCTTTTTTTTTCCCCCTGAGGATTGTTTTGGCTATTCTGTATGAATTCCTGTATTGTTGTTTCTAGGTTAGAGAAGAATGTTGCTGGTAAGTTGATGAGTATTGCATTAAATCTGTAGATTGCCTTAGGTAAAATGGACATCTTAACAATGTTGATTCTTCCAGTCCATGAGCATGGAATATTTTTCCACTTGTTTATGTCATCTGTGATTTCTTTAGAAGTGTTTTGTAGTTTTCATTGCAAAGATCTTTCACATTTCTGGTTAGAAAGATGCCGAGGTATTACATTTTTGTGTGTGTGGCTATTGTAAATGGAATTGTGCTTTTTATTTGGGTTTCTGTTTGCTTATTATTGGTGTATAGAAATGCAATTGTCTTTTACACATTTATTTTATACCCCGAGACTTTTCCAAAGTTCTTTATAAGTGCAAGGAGGTTTTTGATAGATTCTCTTGGGTTTTCAAGGTATAGAATCATGTCATTTGCAAAGAGAGATAACTTGGCTTCCTCTTTTCCTATTTGGATACCCCTGATCGCTTTCTCTTCTCTGATTGCTCTAGCTAGAACTTCCAAAACTATGTTGAACAGGAGGGACAAGAGTGGGCATTCTTGTCTTGTTCAAATCTTCAGGGGAAATGGTTTCTATTTCTGTCTGTTTAGCAGCATGCAGGCTGTGGGTTTCTCATAGGTGGCTTTTACTATCTTGAGCTATCTTCCATGTATGCCTAGGTGTTCGAGAGTTTTTATCAAGAAGGGGTGCTGGATTTGATCAAAAGCTTTTTCTGCATCTATTGATTTAATCATGTGGTTTGTGTTGTGACATAAGTTGATGTATTTAATTACATTTATTGTCTTGAGAATGTTGAACCAGACTTGCGTCCCTGGGAAGAAGCCAACTTGGTCATGATGGACATTTTTGAGATGTGTTGTTGAATCCAGTTTGCTAGGATCTTGTAGAGAATTTTAGCATCTATGTTCATCAAAGATATTGGCCTGTAGTTCTCTTTCTTTGTTGGGTCTTCACCTGGCTTGGGTATCAATGTGATGTTAGCTTCATAAAATGCTTTGTGGAGAGTTCCATCTTTCTCAATTGCCTGGAATACTTTCAGTAGCATTCAGCTCCTCCTTGAATGTCTTATAGAATTCTGCTGGAAAGCCATCTGATCCAAGGCTTTTTTTTTGTAGGTATTCTTCTTATTACATAATCAATTTCCTTGATTGTTATTGGTCTATTTAGAATCTCGATTTCTTCTTGTTTCAACCTAGGCAGGTTGTGTGATGTCAGGAAATCCTCTATTTCCTTAAGGTTTTAAGTTTGTTTCCATACAGGTGTACATAGTAGACTCTAATGATCTTTTGTATTTCTTCTGGGTCAGATGTGACTTCATCTTTTGTGTTTCTGATTGTGTTTATTTGGACTTTTTCTCTCTTTTTCTTGGTCAGTCTAGCTAGGGTAGCATCGATCTGTTTATCCTTTCAAAGAACCTGCTTTTTGTTTCATTGATTTTTTGTATTATCTTTTTATCTTCTATGTCCTGGACTTGGGCCTTTATTTTGATAATCTGGATTCTTCTGCTGAAGTTAGGATTTTGGTGGTCTTGCTTTTCCACCTTCCTTAGGTGACTTGTTAGGCTGTTAATTTGAGATCCTTCCATTTTCTTCATGTGCATCTGTAGAGATATGAATTCCCCTCTTACTACACTTTTCATGGCATCCCAGAGATTTGTGTAAGATGTTTCTTCATTTTCACTTGTTTCCAGGTATCTTTTAACCTGTTTTGATTTCATCCTTGACCCAGGAGTTGTCTAGCATCATGCTGTTTAGTGTCCATGCCTTTGTGGGTTTTGGAGGAACCTTGTTGGTGTTGATGTTTATTTTCATTCCACTGTGGTCCGAGAAGGTGCATGACAAAATTTCAATCTTTTAAAATATGCTTATGCTTGATTAATGGCCAAGTATGTGGTTGACCTTAGAGTACATTCCATGCCGTGAAGAGTAGAATGTATATTCTGTGGTCTTTGGATGGAGTGTTCTATAGGTATCAATAAAGTCCATTTGGTCAAGACTCACATTGAGGTTTAGGATCTTGTTGCTGATTTTTTTGTCCTAATGATCTGTCTAGGGTTGTGAGTGGGGTATTGAAGTTCCCAGCTATGATGGTGTTGAAGTCAATATCTTTTTTAGTTTACCTCGAAGCTGCTTTATGAAAGTTGGTGCTCCTATGTCAGTTGCATATTTGTTTAGGATGGATATTTCTTGTTGATGGATTGAACCTCTTATCATTATATAGTGGCCTTCTGTATCTTTTTTAATTTTTGATAGCTTAAAGGGTATTTTGTCTGAGATTAAGATCGCAACTCCTCCTTTCTTTTGTGTTCCATTCGCCTGAAAATTTGTTTCCGATTCTCTTACTTTGAGTCTGTGAGTGTCCTTTCTAGTGAGGTGAGTCTCTTGAAGGCAATAAATTGTTGCCCAGTGATATTTTATCCATTTTGCCACTCTATATCTTTTCAGTGGTACATTTAGTTCATTCCCATTCAAGCTAATTACTGAGATCTGAGAGTTTATTCCTATTATATGTTCTTACAGAGTTGTTGTTGTTCTTCCTGTTTGTGAGTTGTGTTTCTTTCGGTTTTGGAGTTGGTTCACGTGTGTTTTTAATCTTTAGCCTGTACTCTAGTGAAGAACATTGTTGTTCTTTTTTCCTTTTCTACTGTTTAGTACTTTCTTAAGTGTTTCTTATACAGGTGGTCTGGTGGCAGCATAGGTTCTTAGGGATTGGATATCTGGGAAAGATTTCAATTCTCCCTCACTGATGAAGCTTAACTTGGCTGGGTAAGTTTTTCTTGGTTGAAATTGTTTATCTTTTAGAACTTTGAAGACAGGGCTCCAAGTTCTCCTAGCCTGGAGGGTTTCTGTAGATAAATCTGCTGCTATTCTAATTGGTCTTCCCTGATAGGTAGTCTGACCTTTTTCTCTTGCTGCCTCTAGAATTTTTTCTTTCATACCTACTTTATTTAGGCAAATTATTATGTGTCTGGGAGTTGATCTTCTCATTTGTTGTCTTGCAGGAGTTCTCTGAATCTCTTGTGTTTGAATTTTTGCTTCACTGATGAGATGAGGGCAGTTTTCTTGAATGATTTCATGCAATGTTTGTGCCAGTTGGCCTCTGTTTCTCTCTCTGCCTCAGTAAGACCAATTACTCTTAGGTTTTTCTCGAAGTAATCATTCATCTCTTGAAGGTTTTGTTCTGTCTTGTTAAGCTTCTTTTCTATGTTTTTGACAGTCTGGGTTAGTTCTGTGTTTTGGTCTTTGAGCTCTGAGATTCTTTCTTCTGCTTGACTAATTCTGCTTTCCATGCTTATTGGTTTGTTATTTATTTCCATCATAGTTTTCTTTACTGCTGTTATTTCTGTCATCAGCTCCTTCCTATTTTCCTCTTGTCTCTCCTTAATTTTTTTAATTCTCTCTATTAATGTCTTGATGTCTGGGTTTGTTGCATGTGACCAGTCATTCTGGGGGCTCTTCATTGTTTGTGTTCTGAAGTCTGTTTTCTCAGTGTCTGACCTCCCACGGGTCTGTGTGTGCAGTTTCTTTAATAATTGTACATGTGGCATTATACTTCTTGAGACTGCTTTAGTGAGTTATATTTTTCTAGGTAATTATCCACTTCAAATATATTAGCCTAAGTTATGTATAGTACTATCATTCTTTTCTTAAACTCTGCTGCCCCTGTAGCTGTTCTCTTTTATACCCAAATTGTAAAGCATGTGAGATTTCTCTTCTTTTTTTGGTGGACATCCTTGCCAGAGTTTTGCCTTTCTATTATCTCACCAAGTCAGCATTTGGTTTTATTCCTTATCTCCACATCATCTTTATATTAATTGCATTAACTTTCAGTTTTATGCTTACATTTGACTCATTTCATTCTCTGAATATAATCATTTTTCAAATTATGTGAATATGACAATTTACTCATTACATGACATTTTTATTTCGTATCTAAATGTTTTAATTTAATATTTTCTCTCAAAGCTACTTTAGACATACCACATAAATTTTACATATATTATTTTTAGAGGACTGTTTTATAATTTTTGAAATGTAGACTTATCTAGCTATTTATTATTGATTTTTGACACAACTAGCATTAAGAATGGAGATGAACCGGGTTTGGTGGCTCAGCCTGTCATCCCGCGCCTTTGGGAGGCTGAGGTGAGTGGATTGCCTGAGCCCGCGGGTTCAAGACCCACCTGGGCAGCGAGACCTCATCTCTACAATAAATCAAAAAATCAGCCAGGCATGGTAGCACATGCCTGTAATTCCGGCTACTTGGAAGGCTGAGGCGGAAGGATCACCGGAGCCCAGCAGGTCGAGACTGCGGTGGCCGGGGGCGGCCACTGCACTCTAGTCTGACGACAGTGAGACTCCAACTCAAAAAAAAAAAAAAAAAGAATGAAGACAAAAGGTACAAACTATTTGATGTTCATTGAACTTTGATTAAGTCTTAGTCAAGTTTCATAAGCGTTCTATGTCCTTTGATGTTCATTGAACTTTGATTAAGTCTTAGTCAAGTTTCATAAAGTTCTATGTCCACGACAATAGTACACATTTTGAATTTTTTTTCTTTTTTTAAATTGTAGTTTAGATTCAAGGGGAATATGTGGAGATTTGTTACATGTGTATATTGCATAATGGTTTAGTTTGAGCTTCTACTGAACCTCTCACCCAAATCATAAGCATGGTACCAATAGATAATTTTTCAAAACTTTTCCCTCTTTCCTCTCCCCACTTTGAGTCCTCAGTGTCTGTTGTCTTATTCCTTAAGTCCATGAGTACTCAATGTTTAGTTCCTATGTAAAAGTGAGAATATACAGTATTCAGTCTTTTGTTTGTGTTAATTCACTAGCACAATGGCTTCTAGCTGCATCCATGTTGCTGCAAAGACATGATTTTGTTTTTTCTTTTCTTTTTTTTTTTTTTGAGTTGAAGCCTCACTCTGTCACCCAGACTGAAGTGCAGTGGCTGCTCCCAGCCACTGCAGCCTCGACCTACTGGGATCCAGCGATCCTTCCACCTCAGCCTTCCAAGTAGCTGGAATTACAGGCATGCGATACCATGCCCAGCTGATTTTTTGATTTATTGTAGAGATGAAGTCTCACTGCCCAGGCGGATCTTGAACCCATGGGCTCAGGCAATCCACTCACCTCGGCCTCCCAAAGGCGCAGGATTACAGGCTGAGCTACTGAGCCTGGCTGATTTTGTTTTTTCTTTGACTGCATAGCATTCTATGGGATATATGTATGACATCTTCTTTATCCAAATCACAACTAGTGTGCACCTAGCTTGGTTCCTTGTTTTTGTTATTTTGAATAGTGCTTCAATAAGCATACAAGCACAAAAGTCTTTTGGAAATAGTGATTTATGTTCCTTGGGATATATATCCAGTAATGTGATTCTTGGGTCAGATGGCCAATCTAGTTTTAGGTATGAGAAATCTCCAAATTACTTTACACAGGAGTTAATCTAGTTTACATTCCCATAACAGTGTATGAACATTCCCTTTTCCCCACAATCTTGTCAACATTTGTTGGTTTTTGCCTTTTTAATAATAGTCATTCTGACTGGGGTAAGATAGTATCTCATGTTGGTTTTTGATTTGTATTTCTATGATGATCATTGATAATGATAAATTTTTTTCATGCTTATGGGCTGCAAGTATGTCTTGTTTTGGAAGTGTCTGTTCATGTTCTTTGCCCATATTTTAATGGAGTTTTTTTTCCAGTCTATTAGTAGTTTAAGTTCCTGATGGATTTTGGATATTAGTCCTCTACCAGATGGATAGTTTGCCGATGTTTTCATATATTCTGAATATTGTCTATTTACTCTGTTGATAGTTTCTTTTGCTGTGCAGAACTCTTTAGTTTAATTAAGTCTCATTGTCAATTCTTGTTTTTGTTGCATTTGCTTTTGTGAAGAAGAGAAAAATGAACAGAGCATAATGCAGTTCATTCTTCTAAGAAAATAACATGTATAGAAATGATTAAAAAGTCCTTGGGAAACATGGAAGCCCATGTCTAGACTGGGTGTCTGGGGCTCATTAAGCTCCTGCTTCCTTTCCTGGGGCTAGAACCCCTCCTTTCCTGTGGTTCCTGGAAGCTCATGATCCCACCATGGCCCTTAGTGTGACAGTCCATGGAAGACCTGTCCAGACAGGCACAGGCTCCACACTCACAGCCACTTCTTCAAGGAACAGTTCTGCAGAAAAATATGAAAAAAATTATCTGATTATGTATGTATATTTATCATCAATACCTTTTAGGTTTACCAATGTCATAAACCTATTTACTTACTCAAAATTATAACTTCATTCCATTCCTTCCAACATGCTCTACTTTTAAAATTTTAGGGTTGAAATTATAGGCTTAATTCTTCTGTTAAATCTTTGAATTCTTGAAACAGAATTATATAAAGTTACCTTGCAAATTTCCATTAACAACATCTAATCAAGTCTCTGGGCTTAATGATATCTAGGTTGATTCTCTCACACCCAGAAATTTTTATAGATTCCCTGGATACCTCTCCTCCAAGCGGGGGACCTGTCCTTTACCTTCTCATAGGCCAAGCACTCTCAGGATGACCATCCATGACTCTCTACTTGACCCCTGCTTCTTAGCTGATACACTTCCACAAAGACTGTCTCTACTGGGGTTCTATCACTTCCCCTTATGAATCAATAAAATTCATTTAAGATCCTACTTCCAACTGATAAAAAATGTGCTGATTGATCCATCAGTGGTGTTGCAATTCCTCCACTGGCAGCCAATCTTCAAGCACCATTGGCAGTTTCAGCAGCATTTCTGCCTTTGACTTTACTAGGTGTGAGTCAGGCACCTTTCCCGGGCATCCCCAAGCTGCAGGGGACACACATCAAGCTCTCTGAATGGTCTCATTGAAACCTACTATCACCAGGATTGAGGAGAGGGATGGGCACCATGGGGTGGGAAGGGGATTCACAGCATACCTCTCTTCACAACATTCCTTTTCATCTTATGTCTTAATCCAGGTCTTTCTACATTTTCAGTATGGGCAAGGAAGAGTTAAGACTCTCTAAGTCACATTTAAGAACCACCTTTCAAAATTTCTCATATGGAAAGCTTTTTTCCCAGAGGTTTGATTGTGCCTACAAGTGCTCTGGGTGTGGTGAAGGATATGACGAGATGTGTGGAAGACAGTGGATGTGAGTTCACCTGCATGTAGAATAATAGGGACACAGGTGGTGGAAGGACTGACTGTTGTCCCTTCTCTAAAACTTTGTCAGTATATGAGTTTGGGCAAACTGTTTCACCTCCCAAGCCTCACTTTCTTACTTCTGATGTTCCCTGTATTCCCAACAAAGTGCTCTGAAGCTAAGTGACATAATGAAAAAAGGAGCATAGCCTACAAATGCAATAAAAACTTTTTGGTCTCAGAACCACTGCTCTTTGTCCAGGTTCTGGCCAAGTCATCATCTATCACACTAGGCATTCAGGCGGGCAAGGCCACAGAAGATCTGAACATAAACAGCAGAGCAAGGGCCTCCCCAGGGAGCTGAAGCAGTGTGGACACCAGAGCCAGTCCCTAGCCCCTGAACCTTGAACCATCCTAGGGACTGGACCCCGAGGCTGCCTGGAGCCACCACAATACCAGCCTCACCTGTGTGGTCAGCAACCACACAGACCAGAAACTGTCACCTAGATCTCGGAGAAGTCTATTGATATCAAAACAGAGACCAGCAAGGTGAGTTTGTCCAGCTCTGGTTACAGTCCTTTCCCAGGAGACTGTGGTAGGGAATGAAGGTTTTGTGCTAACCATTCTCTAGTCAATTTCCCAGCCCCTGCAATAGTACCAGATGAGAAGAGCCAGAGACAATAAAAATTGTCACCTGCCCTGGGATCTACAAGGAAGGACCAAAAAAAAAAATCCAGAACTAATTTATATTAAAATGTGTGTTTATTCTTATGTGCTTACACTTCAGTCACCTTCAAAGTACTCTCCGTTTGATGTGATACACCTATCAAAATGTTTTTTCCACCGCTCAAAAAAGGTTTTGAACTCACAAATTTTGTTGCCATTTAGTTCTTCTGCCATTTTGTGTTTTAACTTTTCCACGCAAAATATTTCCTTTTGAGGTATTTTTTCATCCAGGGAATGAAAAAAAAGTCACTTGAGGTAAGATCAGGTAAATAAGGAGGGTGAGGCAAGGCAATAATGTGGTTTTTGGTCAAAAACTGCTGAACACACAGAACGGTATAGGCAGGTGAGCTCGTAATTATCCATCATGAAATTGGTAAGCACATTGAAGATATATATTAAAAAATTCACTGAAGCCAAACAACCCTCACAACAACGCTGGCTGATACCCTGATGTCAATACCACTTACCTTGCATGGGAAGCCTGTGCTACCATGGGCCAACTCTCCCAATGATAATTCAGGTGTTTTTGTACCCTCCCTGGCACATGGGGAAGTAGTGGAGTCAAGACTTTCAGGAAGAAAAGACATCTACTATACTAGGTTCTGATCTGCTTTGAATCATGCTTGACAGGTGAACAGGGAATCATATTTGTAATGAGTGACCTCATATTATTAGAGAATAACTTCCTGTGGTTAGAGTCATATAAAATTGGAATAGAGGCTTTGGAATATAATGAGTTCGCTGTCATTTGTGAAATGAAATAACAGGCACAGCGACTTGGTGGGATGTTATAAATACAGAAGGAGTTAAGACTCCCTGGTGACTTTCCTTTCAAGGACACATTCTCAGAATCCAAGAAATTCTTTTCCAAAACCATATAGTATTATGCCCAGCCCTAAATCTCTTATTTCTCCAGAGCTGTCAGGTGGAGTAAAGTGCCTGACATTGAGCCAGTCCCCTGCAGGAAGCGGGACAGCCCCAGGATTCAGTCACCAGAAATCTCTCTCCCTGCTCTGTGACTGCCCCAACAGAGACTAGAATGCTATATTTAGACCCATTTCTGTGGATGACGCTGGCAGAAGTTCTTCTGTCCTGAAAGCTACTTGGAAAGATGGAGGTTGAGCTCACCAAGAAAAAGTTTCCATTAGAAGAAGGGAAGGGACAGCTGCCCAAGCAGTATTGATGAATGGTGATGACTTTATTTCCTTTTCTGTGGTTTTTCAGTTTTTGTAGATTGTGATCCTCTGGAGTCTCATCATTTGTTCATTCCTTCACTCAACAAAATATTTGCTAAGCTATGTGCTGAGCACGGCTTTTTTATTACTTCAGCAATATTACATCATGCAAAAAACCTTAAATTAATTTAACTAGTATAATGAAGTGGTCAAGAGTGAGGACTTCTGAATCTGACTCCAGGGTTTGAATGTTAGCTTTGTCATGTGTTACCCTGAAAATTCATTAACTCACTAGACTTGCAGTTTACTGGGAATAATAATGGCATCTAAACACCAGAATTTGTATCTTACACTTTGAGACCTCACTGCCCATCAATCTTTAAAGGACTAGCACAGATGAAACGCACCCTGCTTCACTTCCCCATGACAAGTGCTGTGGAGAAAAGTAGAGCAGGGAGAAAGTAAGAGGACGTTGGGAAGAGGAAGTAAGAAGTATGGAACTGGGGGGAGGGTGCAGTTTTGTTTGTTTGGTTGTTTGTTTGTTTGTTTGTTTGTTTTTGAGTTGGAGTCTCACCCTGCCACCCAGGCTGGAGTGTAGTCACATGCTCATGGGCACTGCAGCCTTGACCTGCTGGGCTCAGGTAATCCTTCTGCCTCAGCCTTCCAAGTAGCTGGAACTACAGGCATGTGCCACCATATGTGGCTAATTTTTTTTTTCTTTGAGTTGGAGTCTCACTCCATCACCCAGACTGGAGTGCAGTGGCCGCCCAAGGCCACCGCAGCCTCGACCTGCTGGGCTCTGGCGATCCTTCTGCCTCAGCCTTCCAATTAGCCAGAATTATAGGCGCGCACTACCACGCCCAGCTAATATTTTTACTTTATTGTAGAGATGAGGTCTCGCCAAGTTGCCCAGGCAGATCTCAAACGCGCGGGCTCAGGCAATCCACTCACCTCGACCTCCCAAAGCGCTCAGCCACCAAGCCCGGAGCGGCTAATTTTTTATTTGATTTTATTATTTATTGTTGAGATGAGGTCTCGCCAATTTGTCCAGGATGGTTTAAAATCCATGGGCTCAAACCCACGGGCAATCCTCTCACCTTGGCCTCTCAAAGTGCTGGGATTGTAGGCATGAGCCACCACGCCCAGCGAGGATGCAGTTTTAAATGGGGAGGGAAGAGTCAGGGTAGACCCCACAAAGGAGATCACATTTGTGTAAAGACCTGAGGAAGGTCAGGAAATGAGGCATGTAGATACCTGAAGGAAGAGAATTCTAGGCAGAAGCAAAGTTCCTGAGGCAGGATCAAGCTTGGCATGTTGAAGGAGTAGCAAAAAGCCCCAGATACCCAGAGTTGAATTAAGGGTGGGAGATGTGGTTAGATAGTGCAGATTCTTACAAGTAAAGTGGGGGATGTAGTGGGAGTTCTGAGATGAGGAGTGACGTGACTTCAATTACATTGTGGAAAGATAGACTTAAGGGACTAAGAGCAAGCAGGAAGTCTGTGAGGCTTCTGCAATAGTGCCAGAGAGTGATGGCGGCTATTTTGGATTGAGGATGGTGAGAAGCAGTAATATTATGACTATATATAATAGAAATTTGTCCATGAATATATACTTTGAATGGAAATATGTCCATATTTGCTAAATAAAATGTAAGTAGGAAGAAAAGAATGAAGTTAAGGATGACACCAAGCTTTTGTTGCCAGAGTAAATGGAAGGATTGAGCTGGGAGAGTAGGGATTTAGACATGTCAAGTGGAAGATACCCATCATACCCATCAGACATCCAAGTGGAGATGTCAAGTAAACAGTAGGGCAGTGTGGAATCTAGAGAAAGGACTCGGGATGGAATCTTTGGGGGACCCATCATATTTAATCAGGAGACAGTATAATATCTGATGTTTGTTGCTGCCATAGTTAAGTCACCACAAACTTATTGACTTACCAAAACACAAATTTACTTTCTTAAAGTTCTGGAAGTCAGAGGTATGGCAAAAATATAACTGGAATAAAGTCAAGGTGTCTTGAGGCTGTGTTCCTTTCTGGAGACTCGGAGGTAAAATCCATTTCCTGCTCATACTGTTGCCAGTAGTCAGCTATTTATGGTTATAAAACTGAGGTGCTCATTTTTGCTAGCTGTAAAATGAGGGTCTTTTCCAGCTTCTAGAGGTCACTGCATGCTGCATGTCTTTAGCTGTGGTCTTCTTGCTCCATGTTCAAGTCCAGCAACAGTGGGACAAGTTCTCCCATCATATCTCTCTGACCCACTCTTCTCCCTCTTCCTCTTTCACTTTTTAAGGACTCGTTGTGAATGGGATTGTGTTTTTATTTTGTTCTCTGCGTGTTTGTTGTCGGTGTGTAAGAATGTGACTGTCTTTTGCATGTTTATTTTAGGCCCTGCGAATTTGCCAAAATCCTTTATCAGTACAAGGAGCTTTTTTGACAGATTCTCCTGGATTTTCAATGCATAGGACCATATCATCAGCAGAGAGAGATAACTTGACTTCTTCTTTCCCTATTTGGATACCCCTGATTTCCTTCTCTTATCTGATAGCTCTAGCTAGGACTTCTAACACTATATTGAATGGGAAGGGTGAGAATGGGCAGCCTTGTTCTGGTTTTCAGGAGAAATGCTTCCAATTTCTGTCCTATTAACAATATGTTGGCTGTGGGTTTAGCATAGATGGCTCTTACTATTTTGGGGTATGTTTTCTCTATGTCTAGGTTTTCAACAGTTTTTATCAAGAAGGGATGCTGGATTTTATCAAATGGTTTTTCACCGTCTGATGATATAATCATGTGCTTCTTGTTTTTACCTCTGTTGATGTATTTAATATATTTATGGTCTTTTGGATGTTGAACCAGCCCTGCATCTTGGCAATGAAGCCTATTTGGTCATAGTGGATGAGTTCTGAGATGTGTTGTGGGATCTGATCTGTTAGAATCTTGTTGAAATTTTTGCATCTGTGTTCATCAGTGACATTAGCCTGTAGTTCTAATTCTGTGTTGGATCTTTACCCAGTCAATGTGTATCAATGTGATGATAGCTTCATAAAATTATTTGGGTAGAGTTCTGTCTTTCTTGATTGCCTGGAATACTTTCAGTAGCAATGGTATCAGCTCCTTCTACATTTTGTAGAATTCCACTGGAAATCCATCTTGTCGAGGGCTTTTTTTTTTTTTTTTTTGTAGGTAGTTTTCTGATGACAGTCAATTTCCTGAGTTGTTATTGGTCTATTAAAGATATCAATTTCTTCTTGTTTCAACTTCGGGAGGTTGTGTGATGTTGGAAAGTCTTCCATTTTATTTAGGTTATTGAGTGTGTTTCCATACAGGTGTGCACAGGAATTTCTGACACTCTTTTGTATTTCTCCAGGATCAGTTGTGAGTTGATCTTTGCATTTCTATTTGTGTTTATTTGGGCGTTTTCTCTCTTTTTCTTGGTCATTCAGTCTAAGAGTCCATCAATCTTGTTTATCCTTTCAAATAATCAGCTTTTGTGTTGATCTTTTTTCTATGGTGCTTTTTTTTAATGTGGGGTAGAATTCAGGTTTAGGCACAAATGTGGTCATCATACAGGTAAAGTGTGGGTACCCTTACTGATGTTATGTGCCCCCCTCCCCTGGCAGTGTCCCACTACTGCCTATTCATTTCGTTTAGTGTTATGATAAATGCTTAGGGTCCACTTATGAGTGAGTACAGGTAGTACTCACATCTTTGTTTCTGTGGTAAATCACTGAATATTATGGACTCTAATTCCACCCATGTTGCTGCAAAGTTCATAATTTTGTCTTTCTTTATGGTCTCATAATATTCCATCGTGTAAATGACAACATTTTCTTTATCCAGTCCACTCTCGATAGGTGGCATGGTTGGTTCCATGCTTTTGCTATTGTGAGTAATACTGCAATAAGCATTCGTGTGCAGCTATCTTTTTTTATAGAGTGATTTGAGTTCCTCTAGGTGTATTCCAAGAAGGATTGCTGGGCCATATGGAAGGTTAGTTTTCAGATTTTTTAGGAATTGACACACTGATTTCCATAGAGGTTGTACTTGTTTACATTCCCACCAACAGTGTAGAAGTGTTGCCTTTTTCCCACATCCTCTCCAGCATCTGTTGTCTTTTGAGTTATTCATGATGGCCATCCTGACTGAAGTTAGATGGTATCTCCGTGTGGTTTCAATTTACAATTCTTTGATGATTAGTGAGGTTCAGCATTTTTTCATGTATCAGTTTGCTGCTCATATGTCTTCTTCTGGTAAGTGTCTACTCATATCTTTTGCCCATTTTTCAATAGGGTTGTTTGATTTTTTCCTTTTGGCACTTTTGAGTTCCTTGAAGCTCCTGGATTTTAGGCCTTTGTCAGATTTGCAGTTGGCAAATATTTTTTCCTATTCTGTAGGCTGTCTTCCCACTCTCTTGATGGTTTCTTTTGCTTTGCAGAGATTTTTCAGTTTGATGAGGTTCTACTTGTCTATCTTATCTTTTATGGCATTCACTTTTGGAGAATTTATCAGGAATTAGTTGCCTATTCCAATTTCTGTAAGGGTGCTTCCTACATTTTTTTCTAGGATTCTTATAGTTTGAGGTTTATATTTAGATCTTTGATCCATATAGAGTTGATCTTTGTGTATGGTGATAGATAGGGGACCTACTTCAGTCTTCCGCATGTGTTCAGCCAGTTTTCCCAGCACCATTTTCTGCACAATTTCTCCTCTTTCCATTGGTTGTTTGTGGAGGCTTTGTTGAAGTTGACTTGGTTGAGAAATTGAGGTTTTGCTTCCAGAGCCTCTGTCCTGTTGCATTGACCTGTAAGAACAGACTGTTTTGATTATTGTAGCTTGATAGCAGACTTTGAAGTCTGGAAGTGTGATATCTTCTACTTTGTTTCTTTTGCTAAGAATTATTTTGACTATTTGTGGTGTTTTGTGTTTTTGTATGAATTTCTGTATAGTCATTTCCAGGTCTGAGAAGTATGATGTTGGCAATTTAATGGTTATTACATTAGATCCACAGATTGTTTTTGGTAGGATGGACATCTTAACAATGTTAGTTCTTCCAATCCATGAATGTGGAATATTGTTCCATTTGCTTGTGTCTTCTTGAATTTCTTAAAGTACTGTTTTGTTATTTTCATTACAAAGTTCTTTCACTTCTTTGGTTAGGAAGATGCCAAGGTATTTCGTTTTTTATGGCTATTGTGAATGGGATTTAACTTTTTATTTGGGTTTCTGTCTGTTTATTGTTGCTGTATAGGAATGCGACTGTCTTTTGTGCATTTAATTTATACCTGGGACTTTGCCAAGGTCCTTTATCAGTGCAAGGAGGTTTTGACAGAGTCTCTTGGGTTTTCAAGCTATAGAATCATATCATCCACAAAGAGGTATAACTTAACTTCCTTTGTTCCTATTTGGATTGCCTTCTCTTGTCTTCATTGCCTTCTCTTGTCTAATTGCTCTAGAATGTTGGCCAGGAGGGATGAGAGTAGTCATCCTTGTCTTGTTCCATTTTTCAGGGGAAATGGTTCCAATCTCTGTTTCACAGTTTTTTGGTTGTGGGTTTCTCATAGATGGCTCTTGGTATTTTAAGGTATGTTCTATCTATCTCTAGGGTTTTTATTTAAGAAGCGGTGCTGGATTTTATCAAAAGCTTTTTCTGCATCTAATGGTATAATCATATGGTTCTTGTTTTTACATCTCTTGATGTATTCAATTACATTTATGGTCTTGCAGATGTTGAATTAGCCCTGCATCCTGGGGATGAAGCCTACTTGTTCATGGTGGATGTTTTTAGAGATGTGTTGTTGGATCCAGTTTGCTAGGATCTTCTTGAGAATTTTCGCGGCTATGTTCATCAAAGATATTGGCCTGTAGTTTTCTTTCTTTGTTGATTCTTTACCTGGTCTGGGTATCAGTGTGATGTTAACTTCATAAAATGACTTGAGGAGAGTTCCATCTTTCTTGTATGCCTGGAATACTTTCAATAGGATTGGTATCAGCTTCTCCTTGTATATTTGCAAAATTCTGCTGGAAAATCATCTGGCCCAGGGCTTTTTTTGTGCGTGGGTAGTTTTCTTATGTTTAAAGTCAATTTCCTAGGTAGTTATTGGTGTATGTAAGGTCTCAATTTCTTCTTGTTTCAACCTTGGATTGCTGTGTGCTATCAGAAAATCCTCCATTTCACTAGGTTTTCAAGTTTTTTTTTATACAAGTATACCTAGTAATCACCGATAATCTTTTGTATTTTGGGGGGCTCAGTTGTGACTTCATCTTTTGCATTCTGATAGTGTTTATTTGGGCCTTTTCTCTCTTTTTCTTGGTCAGTTTTGTTAAGGGTCCATCAACCTTGTTTATCCTTTCAAAGAACCAGCTTTTTGTTTCACTGATTTTTTCCTATGATGTTTTTGTTTGCTATGTCTCATATTTGGGCTTATATTTTGGTGATCGGGAATATTCTTCTGCTGAAGTTAAGATTTTGGTGGTTTCTTGTTTTGTCAGCTCCCTTAGGTGATTTGTTAGGCTTTTAATTGTGATGTTACCATTTTTCTTCATATATGTACATATAGATATTAATTCTCCTCTCGATATTTCTTTCATGGCATCCCAGAGCTTTTGGTAAGATGTTTCTCCATTTTCATTTGTTTCCAGAAATCTTTTAATTTCTTCTTTGATTTCCATATTGATACAGGAGTTGTTCATCATCATGCTATTTAGTGTTCATGTCTTTGTGAATTTGGGGGGAACCTTGCTGAGGTTGATATTTATTTTTATTACACTGTGGTCTGAGAAGCTCCATGACAGTATTTCAATGTTATGAAATTTGTGTATACTTGATTTATGACCAAGGATGTAGTCAATCTTGGAGTAGGCTCCATGAGGTGATGAGTAGAATGTATAATCAGTGGTTGTTAAATGGAGTGTTCTGTAGGTGTCTATTAGATCCACTTGGTCAAGCATCAAGTTGAGGTTCCAGATCTCCTTGTTGATTTTTTGCCTCAATGATCTATCTAGGGTTGATAATGGGGTATTAAATTCCCCCACTATGAGAGTGTTAGAGTCAATATCTTTTATCAGTTTACTTAGTAGCTACTTGTTAAAAGCTGGTGCTCCTGGGTTTGGTGCATATATGTTAAGGATGGATATTTCTTGTTGATGAATTGAACCTTTTATAATTAAGTAGTGTCCTTCCATATCTTTTTAAATTTTTGATGGCAAAAGTGTTTTGGAGTTTTTTGGTCTGATATTAAGATAGCGACTCTTGTTTCAGTCATATGAAAAATGTTTCCCATCCTCTAACTTTGAGTCTGTGAGTGTCCCTTCTGATGATTTGTGTCTCCTGAAGACAGTATATTGTTGCATCATGTTTCTATATCGAGATTTCCATTTTATTCCTTTTCAATGGTGCATTTAGTCTGTTCACATTCAGGTTGATTATAGAGAGGTAAGCATCTATCCCTGTCATGAGGCTTTTATAAACTTTGCTGTTGTTTGTTTACTTATTTGTTTGTGGGTTTTCTTTTGATTTGGGGTTGATTTATGTGTGTGTTTACAGTCTTTCATTTGTGATGCATGCTTTATTATTTCTTTGTTTTCTTGCATTCTTAGGAGGAATATGGTTGTTCCTTTTTTTCTTTCTTCTGTGTTTAATACCTTTTTAAGCATCTCTTGTAGAGCTGGTCTGGAGGCAGCATACACTATTAGGGATTGAATGTCTGGGAAAGATTTTAATTGCCCATCACTGAGGAAGCTTAGCTTAACTGCGTAGGAAATTTTTGGTTGGAATTGTTTATCTTTGAGTAGTTTGAAAATAGGGCTGCAGTCTCTTCTAGTTTGCAGTGTTTCTGTAGATGAGTCTGCTGCTATTCTAATTGATCTTCCCTGATAGATAATCTGACCTTTTTGTCCTGCTGTCTTTAGGATTTTTTTTCTTTTATACCTACTCTGCGTAAGTGAATTACTATGTGTCTAGTAGTTGGTCTTCTGATGTGTTGCCTTGCAGGGGTTCTCTGTATCTCTTGTGTTAGGATTGCCATGTCTCTGATGAGATGTGGGATGACCTCTTGGGATGTTTGTTCTAGGCTGCTCTTATTCTTCTTATCTGCTTCAGGGAAACCTATCAGTTTTGGGTTCAGTCTCTTAATATAGTTGCACATCTCCTGAAGGCTTTGTTCCATCTTTTCAAGCATCCTTTCTATGTTTTTAGCAGATTAGGTTAGTTCCAGATTTTATTCTTCAAGTTCTGAGATCCTTTCTTCTGCCTCGTTAATTCTGCTTTCCATGCTTGTCAGCTTATTATTTATTTCATTTACTGTATTTGTTATAGTTTGCATCTCAGCCATTAGTTCTTTCATGTTATCATCTTGCTTTTCTTGGTTCTCACTCATCTTTTTCAACCATTCCTTGATCTTCTCATTTGTAGTCTGAGACCAGTCAATCTGGTTTGAATTCTGAAGTCTGTATACTCATGGCCTATCTTGTTTGTACTTTGTGTGGTGCTTGTGGTTTTTCTATGGTTTTTCTGCATTTGTAGGGAGCTTTTCTTTTTTCTTTACTTCCGTTATTCAGTCAGAAAGGCAGTAGTTTCCACTTATTTTTGCTCTCTATTCTCCCTTGGATAAAGCTTCTGGACTAGTTCATTTTTGGAGCTGAGTTGTGTCAGGTGAGCTTTGTTACTCACTCTCAGATTTGAGGCTTGAATGTGGTATGTTAGGGTTTGCTAAGATTCAAAAGCTGTTTGATGATCACAATACTTATTGCTTGGTGTGCAGGCCCCCAAGGGTCCACTTCCCACCACCTTACACTATGTCCTTACAATGGGAGCACATGTATCTCCCCTGGGTACCAAATAACATGAGGGAAGGAAAAGGAGTTAATAAAGAGAGAATGTGGAGGGGATGGCAATGGAGAGAACAAAGGAGAGAAGAAAAAAACAAACTGACAAACAGACAAGCAAAGTGAGAGAGAAAAAGAAAGATGGAGAATAAAAACAAACCAAAACAGGAACAAAAACAAAACAAAATGAAAAAAAAAAGAAAGAAAGAAAAAACCAAACATCAAACAAACCCCAAAGAAATTAAAACCAATAATATGAGGAAATTTTCACACTCATGTATACCCTTATTGGAAAGAAAGGAGAAGGGGTAAAACAGAAAGAAATGCTCACTCTCAACAAGCTATATTTTTTTTAAAAATAGGTAGAATCACACAAGTAAAAAAAAAAAATTATGTAATCATTGAGCACCCTCTTTTGGCAGTTTCAAGACTTCTAGTTTCTTGTAGGTGTGACCCAAGTACTGTTTCTCTTAGTTCTAGGCAGAGGAGAGGGATTTCTGAAGTAAGGTGTTTTTGACTTCTAAATCTGCCCCCCTGTTCACCCCCTACAGTTGGGGGAAGACTGGAAGGTGCCCTCCACTGATCTGCCCAAGTTTAGCCCTCTCCATGTGTGCTGATCAGAGCATTGCCCACCTGAGTCACATATCGCCCAAATCACTGGGCAGAGGTGCAGGGTCACTTTAAAACTCACTGCCTAGTGGGAAATTGCCAGGGGAGGGGCGGGCACACCTTATCAACAAGGGTTCCTCCATACTGAACATTTGCATACTTACCTGAATATGCTGAATTGTATCCCACATATTTAAAATTTAAAAAAATTTTTTTTTAAATTAAAAAAAACCTCACTGCCACTCATCCACTGTGAGCTGGAGCTGGGTCCTCAGGTTTCAGCACAGACTGCAAATGCTTCAAATCTAACACCCTGTTCACTCCGTGCAGTTGGAGGAAGGCTACGAACTGACCCCATCTGATCCACTTATGTTAGGCTCTCTCTGTAAGTCTGTAAGTGTCGCTCAGAATGCAGTCTACCCGAGTCACACGTCTTGTGGATAACTGGGGGAAAAGTGTGCTAGGTCACTTTAAAACTCACTGTCACTCATCCGTTGTGATCTGGAACTGGGTTCTTCAACTGTACTTTACCTGGTTCGAGATCAGGTACCCTTATTGATGCTAAGTGTCCCTTCACCCCACCCTGGCAATGTTTCACTACTGTCAATCTCTTTCTTACAGTATTATGATAAATGTTCAGGGTCCGCATATGAGTGAGAATACATGGTACTCAGTTCTTTGTTTCTGTGATAGATCACTGAGTATTATAGAATCTAAATCTATCCAAGTTCCTGTGAAGTTCATATTTTTGTCCTTCTTTATGCCTGCATAATATTCCATTGTGTATATGCACTACATTTTTAAATCCAATCTACTTTTGATGGGCAGCTCTATTTGAGCTGTGTCTTGTAGTTTTCAGCATAAAGGTCTTCCACTTCTCTGGTTAGGAAGATCCTGAGGTACTTCATTTTCTGTGTGTGTGACTATTGTGAATGGGATTGTGCTTTTTATTTGGTTCTCTGCCTGTTCGTTGTTGGTGTGTAAGAATGCAACTGTCTTCTTCATGTTTATTTTGTACGCTGAGAATTTGTCAAAGTCATTTATCAGTGCAAGGAGGCTTTTGAAAGATTTTTTGGATTTTCAAGGTTTAGGATCATATCATCAACAAAGAGGAATAGCTTAACTTCCTCTTTTCCTGTTTGGATATCTCTGATTTCTTTCTCTTGTCTGATTGCTCTAGCTAGGTCTTCCAACACTATGTTGAACTAGAAGGATGAGAATAGGCAGTCTTGTCTTGTTCCAGTTTTCAGAATAAATACTTGCAATTTCTGCCCTATTAGCAATATGTTGGCTGAGAATTCATTGTCGATAGCTCTTACTCTTTTGAGGTATGTTCCCCCATGCCTAGACGTTCAAGAGTTTTTTTATTTTATCAAAAGATTTTTCTGCATCTAATAATATAATTATATGGTTGTTCTTTTTATATCTGTTGATGTATTTAATTGTATTTATTGCCTTGTGGATGTTGAACCAGACCTGCATCCCATGGATGAAGCCTACGTGGTCGTGGTGGATGATTTTTGAGATGTGTTGTTGGATCTGGTTTGTTAGAATCTTGTTGAGGAATTTTGCATCTGTGTTTCAGGGACATTACCCTGTAATTTTCTTTTTTGCTGGTCCTAGTCAGGCTTTGTTATCAGAGTCATGTTAGTGTCATAGATTGAGTTAAGAAGAATTTCCTTCTCTGAAATATTTAGGGATGGTTTGAGAATAACTTTGTGTGTGTGTGTGTGTGTGAGAGAGAGAGAGAGAGGGAGAGAGAGAGAGAGAGAGAGAGAGAGAGGATTCAGCAGTAAAAGCATCCACTCTTGGGCTTTTCACTGTTGGAAAACTTTATATTATTGATACAATCTTATTACCTGTTATTGGCCTGATCAGGTTTTCTATTTTTTTACTGGTTCAATTTTTGGAGTTTGTATGTGTCCAGGGATTTATCCATTTTCTCTAGTGTTTCCAATGTGTTAGCATACAGTTATTCATAATAACCTCTAATGATTCCTTGTATCCATGAGGTATCAGTTGTCATATTTCCTTTTTATATTTCTTATTTTATTTGGATTGCCTTTCTTTTGGGAGTAAACTATCTAGCAGCATATCAATTTTATTTTTTTAAATAATAACTTTATTTCTTGTTGATGTTTTGCTTTTGTTTAGTTCTGCTGTGATTTTTTTGGAAGATGTGGAATACAATTCAAGGTTAGGTGTAAAAATGTGCGTTATACATGTACCCATGTTGATGAGGTGTGCTTCCCCCTCGCAAATTCCACTACTGCCAATTCTTTTCTTATAGTACTACAATAATTGTTCAAGGTCCGCTTGTAAGTGAGAACATATGGTACTTAGCTCTTTGTTTCTGTGATGGATCACTCAGTATTATAGATTCTAAGTCCATTCAGGTTGCTGTGAACTTCATAATTTTGTCCTTAGTGACTCCATAATATTCCATCGTGCATATATACCACATTTTTTTTGATGAGCAGCTCGGTTGGTTCCATATTTTTGCTATTGTGAAAAATGCTGCAATAAACGTACAAGTGCAAGTATCTTTTTCATAGAGTGATTTGAATTCTCTGGGTATATTCCCAGAAGGGGGAACGTGGAGTCATATGGAAGGTTGATTTTTAGACCTTTTAGGGATCGTCAAACTGTTTTCCACAAAGGTTGTACTAGTTTGCACTGTCACCAGCAGTGTAGAAGTGTTCCCTTTTTGCTGCATCCTCTCCAGCATCTGTTGTTTTTTAAGTTATTGATGATGGCCATCCTAACTGGAGTTAGGTGGTATCTCAGTGTGGTTTTAATTTACATTTTTTTGATGACTACTGAGGCTGAGCATTTTTCCATGTCTCTGTTGTCTTCTTTTGAGAAGTATCTATTCATATCTTTTGCCCACTTTGCAATGGGGTTGTATGTTTGTTTTTCTTTTCTGTACATTTGAGTTCTTTGTAGATCCTAGATGTTAGGCCTTTGTCAGACATACAGTTGACAAATACTTTTTCCCATTTTGTGGGCTGTCTCCCTGCTCTCTTGATAGTTCCTTTGGCTTTGCAGATGCTTTTCAGTTTGATGAGGTTCCACTTGTCTATCTTCTCTCTTATGGCATGGGCACTTGGGGTTTTGATCAGGAATTGGTTGCCAGTTTCAATTTTCATACGGTGTCTCCTGCATTTTCTAAGAATCTTATAGCTTGAGGTTTTAAGTTTAGGTCTTTGATCCCCTTAGAGTTGATTTTGGTGTATAATGATAGCTAAGGGTCCTGTTTCAATCTCCTGCATGAGGTTAGCCAGTTTTCTCAGAACCATTTACTGAATAGGTTCTCCTCTCCCCAGTGGTTAGTGATGGAGGGTTTGTCAAAGATGAGTTGGTTGAGAAATTGAAGTTTTGCTCCTCGAATCTCTATCCTGCTCCATTGGTCTCTGTGCCTGTTCTTGTACCAATACCAGTCTGTTTTGGTTATTGCAGTTTTATAATAAAGTTTAAAGTCTAGGAGTGTGATATCTCCAGTTTTTTTCTGAGGATTGTTTTGGCTATTTGTGGTTGTTTATGTATCCATATGGATTCCTGTATTGTCGTTTCCAGGTCTAAGAATGTTGCTGGTAATTTAATTGGTATTATGTTACATCTGTAGGATTGCCTTGGGTAGGATGGACATCTTAACAATTTGACTCTTTCAATCCATGAACATGGAATATTTTTCCATTTGTTTGTATCGTCTTTGATTTCTTTGAGCAATGTTTTGTAGCTTTCATCATAAAGGTCTTTCATGTCTCAGGTTAGGAAAATGCCAGGGTATTTCAATTTTTGTGGCTATTGTGAATGTGACTGTGCTTTTTATTTGGGTTTTTGTTTGTTTATTGTTGGTGTATAGAAAGGTGACTGTCTTTTGCACATTGATTTTTTACCCTGAGACTTTGCCAAAATCCTCTACCAGTGCAAGGAGGTTTTTGACAGATTCTCTTGGGTTTTTGAGGTATAGAATAATGTCGTTTGCAAAGAGGGATAACTTGACTTCCTCTTTTCCTATTTGGATACCCCTGCTCTCCTTCTCTCATCTGATTGCTAGGACTTCCAAAACTATGATTGAACTAGGACTTCCAAAACTATGTAGAAAAGGAGAGGTGAGAGTGGACATCCTTGTCTTGTTCCAGTTTTCAGGGGAAGTGGTTCCAATTTCTGTCTTCTTAGCAGTATGCTGTCTGTGGGTTTCTTGTAGATGGTTCTTACTATTTTGAGGTGTGTTCCAACTATGACAAGATGTTTCAGGGTTTCTATCAAGAAGAGGTGCTGGATTTTATCAAAAGCTTTTTCCACATCTAATGATGTAATCATGTGGTTTTTATTTTTGCATCTTTTGATGTATTTAATTACGTTTATGGTCTTGTGAATGTTAAAAAAGGCCTGCATTCCAGGAATGAAGCTTACTTGATCGTGGTGGATGATTTTTGAGGTGTGTTTTTGGATCTGTTTTGCAAGGATCTTGTTGAGAATTTTTCTGCTCTGATTTTTAATATTTCTTTTTTTCTACTATATTGGGATTTGATTTGTTCTGGTTTGTCTAGTTATTTAAGACTGACTGTTATGATGTTTATCTGAAGTCTTTCAACTTTTTTTATGTAGGCATATGTTGCTACAAACTTCTCTATTAGCATTGTTTTTGCAGTACCCCATGGGTTTTGGTTTTTTTAAAAATCCATTCAGATGACTTAAATATTTCATTTCATTTTGTTTTATTTTTATTTTAAAGATGTGGGGTACAATTCAAGATTGCACATACAGATGTTGATTTTACTTGTACCTTTGTTGATGAGGTGTGCCCCCCTTCCCTGACAGTTTCCTTCAACTGTCAAATTCCCCTCCCCATCCCCTGGTAGTTTCCCACTACTGCCAATCCCTTTCTTATATATTATGGTAATTGTTCAAGGTCAGCTTGTGAGTGAGAACATATGGTACTCTGTTCTTTGTTTCTGTGATAGATCACTGAGTATGATAGACTTTAAATCCATCCAAGTTGCTACAAAGTCCGTATGTTTGCCCTTCTCTATAGCTGCTTAATATTCCATTGTGTTTATGAACCACATTTTTTTATCCATTCCAGATTTGATGGGCAGCATGGTTGGTTCCATGTTTTTGCTATCATGAATACAGCTGTAACAAACATATGTGTGCAGGTATCTTTTTTTGTAGAATGATTTGTGTTCCTCTGGGTGTATTCCCAATAGGGAAATTGCTGGTTCATATGGAAGGTCAGTTTCTACTTCTTTTGGAAATTCCCACACTGTCTTTCAAGGAGATTACACTAGTTTTCATTCCCTCCAGCAGTGTAGAATCATTCCTTTTACTCTGTGTTCTCACCAGCATCTGTTGTTGTTTGTTTTATTAATGATGGCCATTATTACTGGGGTTAGTTGGTATCTCAATGTGGTTTTGATTTGCATTACTCTGATTATTAATGAGGCTGACACTTTTTGATGTGTTTGTTGGCTGCCCATATATCTTCTTTTGAGAAGTGTCAATTTATGTCTTTTGCCTACTTTTTAATGGGGCTGTTTATTTTTTTCATTTCACCACGTTTGTGTTCCTTGTAGATCCTAGATGTTAGGGCATTGTCGTATATACAGTTGGCAAATTTTTTTTTCCCATTATGTGGGCTGTCTCCCTGCTCTCTTGATGGCTTCTTTTGCTTTGCAGAAGCTTGTTAATTTGATGAGGTCCCACTTGTCTATCTTATTTCTTATGGTATGAGCACTTAGGTTTCTGATCAGGAATTGGTTGCCAGTTCCATTTTCCATAAGGGTGTCTTCTGTGTTTTCTAAGATTCTGATAGTTCGAGTTTTTGCATTTAGGTCTTTGATTCATTTGGAGCTAATTTTTGTGTAGGGTGATAGGGAGGGGCTCTGTTTCAATCTTCTGCATGTGATCAGTCAGTCTTCCCAGCACAGTTTACTAAATACGTTCTCTTCTCCAAAGTTGTTGTTGTTGGAGGATTTGTCAAAGATGAGTTGTTTGAGAAATTGTGACTTTGCTTCCAGAATCTCTATACTGTTCCATTGACCTATATGCCTGTTCTTGTACCACTACCAAACTGTTTTGATTACTGTAGGCTTATAGTAAAGTTTGAAGTCTAGAAGTGTGATACTGCCTGTTTTGTTTCTTTTCCTAAGGATTGCTTTGGTTATTTGAGGTCATTTATATTACCATATGAATTTCTGTATTGTCATTTCCAGGTCTGAAGAATTATGTTGGTAACTAATGGGTATTGCGTTGAATCTGTAAGATGGATATTTTGACAATGTTGATTCTTCCTATGCATGAGCATGGAATTTTTTTCCATTTGTTTGTGTCTTTTAGGATTTCTTTGAGCACTGTTTTGTATTTCTCATTGTAAAGGTCTTTCACTTCTCTGGTTAAGAAGATGCCAAAGTATTTCTTTTTTGTGTATGGCTATTGTGAATGGGATTGTGCTTTTAATTTGTGTCTCTGCCTGTTTGTTCTTAGTGTATAGGAATGCAACTGTCTTCTGCACATTTATTTTGTATGCTGAGACTTTGCCAATGTCCTTTATCAGTGAAAGGAGGTTTATGACAGATTCTCTTGGATTTTTGAGGTATAGGATCATATGAACTGCAAGGAGGAATAACCTGACTTCCTCTTTTCCTGTTTGGATAACCCTGATATTCTTCTCTTGTCTAATTGCCTTAGCTAAGACTTTCAACACAATACTGAAGAAGAGATGTGAGAGTGGGCAGCCTTGTCTTGTTCCAGTTTTCAGGGGGAAATGTTTCCAGTTTCTGTCCATTTAACTATATGATAACTGTAAGTTTATCATAGATGGCACTTACTATTTTGAAGTACATTCCTTTTATACCTAGGTGTTTGAGGGGTTTTTATCAAGAAGGGATGCTGGATTTTATCAAAAGTTTTTTCTGCATCTAATGATATAATCATATGGTTTTTGTTTTAATCTGTTGATGTATTTAACTCCATTTATGATCTTGCAGATGTTGAATCAGCCCTGCACCGTGTATTGGGGTGGTAGTCTCTCCCCGCCACTTCTTCACAGAATCTTGTTGAGGCTTCTTGCATCTATGTTCATAAGGGATGTTGGCCTGTAGTTCTCTTTTTTTGTTGGCTCTCTAACTGGTTTGGATATCAGTGAAATGTTAGCTTTGCAAAATGATTTTGGGAGAATTCCATCTTCCTCAATTGCCTGTAATACTTTCAATATGATTGGTATCAACTCCTCCTAGTATGTTTTGTAGAGTTCTGCTGGAAAAACCATTCGGTCCAGGGCTCTTTTTTTTAGGTAGCTTTCATATGACAAAGTCAATTTCCTGGATTGTTTTTGGTCCATTTAGTGTCTCAAGGCATTCTTATTTCAACCTGGGGAGGTTGTGTGCTGTCAGAATTTCCTCCATTTCATTTAAGTTATCGAGTTTGTTAACATATAGATATATATATCTGTATCTCTGATAATCATTTGTATTTCTTTGGGGTCAGTTGTGATTTCATCTTTTGTGTTTCTGATTGTGTTTATTTGGGCTTTTCTCTCTTTTTTGGTCATTCTGGCTAGGGGTCCATCAATCTTGTTAATTCTTTCAGAGAACATGCTTTTTGTTTTGTTGATGTTTTCTATGATACTTTTGTCTTCTATGCCCCATATTTGAGCTCTTATTTTGGTGATTTGGATTCTTCTGCTAAAGTTGGTGTTTTGGTGGTCTTCCTTTTCCAGCTCCCTTAGGTGATTTTTTAGGTTCTCCACTTGTGATCTTTCCATTTTCTTGATGTGTGCTTGTAGAGATATAAATTCCCTTTTAGAACTGTTTTCATGACAACCCAGGAGTTTTGGTAAGATGTTTCTTCATTTTTCTTTGTTTCCAGGAATCTTTCAATTTCTGCTTTGATTTCGGTGTTGACCCAGTAGTTGTTCAGCATCATGCTGTTTAGTGTCCATGTCTATGGCGGCGTTGGGGAAGTTTTGTTGGTGTTGATATTTATTTTTATTCCATTGTGGTCTAAGAAGGTGCATGGCAATATTTCAACCTTACAGAATTTTTTTATGCTGTATTTATTGCCTGGGATGTGATCAATCTTAGTGTATGTTCCATGAAGTGATGAATAGAATGTATATTCTGTGGTTGTTGGGTGGAATAATCTGTAGGTATCTATTAAGTCCATTTGGTTGAGTGTCAAGTTGAGGTTCTGAATCTCCTTGTTGATTTTTTGCCTTGATGATCTATCTAGGATTGTTAGTGGGGTATTCAAGTCCCCTGCTATATTAGTGCTAGATCAATATCTTTTCTTAGTTTACTTAGTAGTTTCCTTATTAATGCTGGTGCTCCTGTGTTGGGTGCATGTATGTTTGTGATGGGTATTTCTTGTTGATTGACTGAAACTTTTATCATCATGTAGTGTTCTTTTGTGTCTTTTTATTTTGGGGGTAGTTTAAAGATTGTTTTATCTGATGTTAAGATCATGACTCTTGCCTTCTTTTGTGATCCATTTGCCTGGATTCTCGTTTTCCATCCTTTAACTTTGAGTCTGTGTGCATCCCTTGTGATGAGATGAACTTCCTGGATGCAGCAAATAATTGGGTCATGGTTTCTTATCCAGTTTTCCATTCTTTGCTTTTTCAGTGATGCCTTTAGTCCATTCATATTCAGGCTGATTATTGAAATGTGATTGTTTATCACTGTCATGAGATTCTGATAAAGTTTTTCTTTGCTTGTTTTCTTTTTGCTTTGTGGTTGATGTATGTGTGTGTTTTCAAGATTCTGGTTGGACTGTATTCTCTGTTGATTCTGTGCTCTGCTGCTCTCTTGGAAAGTGTGTGGTCATTCTTTTTATTTTTTCTGTTCTTAATACCTTTTTAGTGTCTCCCATAGAGCTGGTCTGGAATCAGCATAATCTCTTAGGGATTGGATGTCTGGGAAGGATTTTAATTCTCCATCACTGATGAAGTTGAGTTTGACTGCATAGGAAATTCTTGGTTGAAATTGTTTATCTTTGAGGACTTTGAATATTGGACTCCAGTCCTTTCTTGCTTTTAGTGTTTCTGCCAACAGGTCTGCTGCTATTCTGACTGGTTATGCCTGGTAGGTACTCTGACCTTCTCTCTTATTGCCTTCAGCATTTTTTCTTTTGTGCCTACTTTGTGTAAGTGAATTGCTATGTGTCTAGGGGTTGGCCTTCTCATTTGTTGTCTTGCGGGGGTTATCTGTATACCTTGTGCTTGGCAGTCACATCTCTGGTGAGAAGGGGAAAGTTTTCTTGGATTACCTCCTGGAATACTTGCTCCAAGTTGTTCTCCATTTCCCTTTCTTCTTCTGGGATTCCAATCAAGCATAGGCTCGACCTCTTGATATAATCACACATCTCTTATAGTCTTTGTTCTTTCTTTCTGAGTCTTCTTTCTATGTTTTTTAACAGATAGGGTTAATTCCATGTTCTGGTCTTCAAGTTCTTCAATTCTTTCTTCAGCTAGATTAATTCTATTTTCCATGCTTGTCATCTTGCTATCTATTTCCTGGATGAAATTTTTTACTACCAAGGTCTCCGTTGCAAGTCCTTTCAGTGTTGCATCTTGTTTTTCTTGAGTCTTATTCACTCTTTCCATCCATTCCCTAATCCCTGTCATGTTCGTGGGTCAGTTTTTGGTGACTTCTATTGTTTGGGCTCCAAGGTCTGATTTTTCAGGAGTTTTCTCTTAGTTACACTTGAAATTACCTGTGGTCTTCCTTTGGTTTATCCCCATTTGTGGCAGATGTCTTGTTTTTCTCTTTAGTTCAACAGAACAGTGTCAGTGGGAGAGGGTTTTCCTTCTGATGCTTGCACAGTCCTCTATTCTTCCCTGATCTGAGCTCTGAAATTGTTCTATTTAGAAATAGGACTGTGGATGGGAAGCGTTGCTGTCTCTTGTAGCAAATGTCGAATGTGGAAGGGGATGGGGCACTAGGATTCAGAAATTGTTTGCAAGTTATACTGTTCCTAATTGTGATATGTGTTCCCTGATACCCACTCACCGCTAGTCCTCTATATGATGATGCAGTGGGTATGTGTGTGTTCCTCTTGAGTCTGAGATACAGTGACAGCAACGAGGAGCATAGAAAAACATATAATAAAATAAGATGGTCAATAATTTTTAAAAAGTAAAAGAAAAAGAACAAAAAACACAGGATATTGAAAGCAAAAACCAATGCAAAAAACAACTGAACACACACACGCACACACACACACACACACACACACACACACACAGGGTAGGGGGTGGGGCGACCTTGGGACTCACCACTCTTCAGGTTCCTCTGAAGTTTGTGCTTTCAGGATATTACCCCTGGGTCATGATCAACTCATGAGTAGTGGGTTCACTAGTCATAGAGATTGGGTCTGTTGCTCTGTGGTGAGCAAGTCAGAGCACTTTCCTGCCCTGTCTTCAAGATGGTAACAGGGTGCTTCGCTTGCCCTCTTCTGTGGAACCCTACCTCTGGGTTTCCTCTGCAGCACCTACTGCCAGTGCCCAGTCAGGTGCTGAAGTGGTGAGGCAAAGCCTGGAGCTGGCAGTCTCTCCTACTGCAGTGGTATGGCAGATCCTGGGGTGGCAGTTTCTCCCTGCCACTTCTTCACAGGAAAACTTTTGTCCATTAAAAAAAATGGCACTCATCTTCTGTGACCTGGGAAGAGACAGGGACCAAGAGAGAAACTGCAGCACCTGCTGTTGCACCAGAGCCCTGACCACTTGCTCATGAGCCCCCACTTAGACAGTCTCTCCCAACATTTTCTTACAAGGAAGAGTTTTGTTGATTTGAAAAATTGATGCTCAACTCATGCATCCCGGGAATCACTAACATCCAAGGCCAGCAGCTGTGGCACCAGTCGCTGCACCAGTTGAGTCCTAGCTGCTAGCTCCCTATCCCTCACTCAGTTAGCCACTCACATGCCCACTCTTCACCAACACATACACAAAATTTTCCATACACTCACTCAGTCACACCAGGACTCGCATAGTCTGACTGGCTCTGCCACTACTTCTTGACCTCATATAGAAGTTTTCTATTTTGTTTTCATTATCTTTAGAGATAAAAGCAGGTTTGAGTTACATGCTGCATTGTGTAATGGTAAAGAAATCTACATCTACTAGTACACATTGTACCCAAAAGGCAATTTTTCATTCCTCACCACCCTCTCATTCTATCTCCTATGAGTCTCCAATATTCATTGCACCATTCTATAAGCTCTTGAAATCCCGGGACTTGTTCCCACTTATAAGTGAAAACATGTGGGGTTTGGTTTTCCGTTTCTGCATTACTTCACTTAGATAAGGATCTTCAACTCCATCCAAGTTGCTGCAAAAGATGTTATTTCACTCTTTTTAATGGCTGAATAGTATTTCATGGTAAATATATACCACATTTTTTAAGCCACTAATCAGTTGATGGGAATTGAATTGTGCTGTAAATTTAATCTTTTTGTATTCAAGGTTGTTGTTGATAGTTGAAGACTTACTCCTGCCAATTTCTTAAGAATTTTCTGATTGTTATGTAAATTGTTTGTTTCATTCTCTTTTATTGTTTACTTTTGCAGCAATTTGATGGTTTTCATCGTGATACCATTTGATTTCTTTTTATTTCTCTATTTCTATTTTCTATTTCTTTATTCTGTTTCTGCCCTACCAGTGGATATCATGTGTTTTCTTTATGGTAGATATTGTTGTTTCATTTGGAGTTGTAGGACTCTTTAGCATGTCTCATATAGCCAGTCTACTGGTAATAAATTCCCTCAGTTTTTGCTTGTATATGAAAGACTTTTATTTCATATTAGAATGATAGCTTTGCTAGGTACAGTATTCTTGATTGACAACTTTTTTCTTTCAGCACTTTGAACATAAATCACACCACTGGGTCTGGCCAGTATCATGACACTGCAGCCTTTTCAATATACATGAGGAGATGTCAGAGGGACTCTGGGGTTGTGGAGATGCAGAGGCTGTTGGACTTTGGGGTGGGATGTATTCTGGTTGGATTTGGGCTCCCAAAATTTTGCTGTACTGCAACTGCTTGTTTGGGACCTAGCACACACATACATATTATTCCTCTCAGGAACAATGCCATCTGACAAAATCCAGGCAGCTCCCTATACTAGTCTCAGAGCCTGAAATGGTCAAGTGCCTCTCCTATGACTAGGATTGCAGGAGTCTGCCATGAGAATATAGACACTTACCTTTTTTTCTGAAATGGAGAATTTCATCTGGCTCCAAGCTGATTCTAGCCAGATAGACAGCTTCACTGCCCTGTCTTTCCATTCCTGAGAGCTTCTTTATCATTTTCAAGAATAATTTCAGTGAGCTATTTTAGATGCTTTGATCCTTCTTTGTGGAGGAGGGGAGTGTCAGATGCTTCTGGTAGGCTATCTTGAAACCCTCTTCTCAATCATATTGTTTTTTATTCTTCATTCTGTTAATGTGGTATATCACATTTATTTGTTTGCTTATGTTGCATTGTTGAACCATACTTTTATCCCAGGAATAAATTTCACCTGATCATGCTGTATGTTCTTTATAATGTGTTTTTAAATTCCACTTTCCTGTATTTTTCTTAGGCCTTGTACATCTACAGTCATCAGGGACATTGGCCTGTAATTTTCTTTTCTCAGAATGACCTTGGGTGGCTTCAGTATGATGATGACCTTGTAAAACAAGTTTAGAATAGTTCCTTTTTTCTCATTTTTTAAAAGAATTTGATAGAGATTGAAGTTAATTTTTCTTTAAATGATTGGTAGAATTCACCCATGAAGCTGTCTTTTCATTATATTTTATTGGGGGGTTATTATTGATTTAGTCCTCTTACTCATTATTGATCTGTTCACATTTTCTAATTCTTTTATGATTTGATTTAGTTAAGTTATATGTTTCTAAATATTTATCTATTTCTTCCTAAGTTATTCAATTTGTTGGTTTATAGTTGTTCATAGTAGTCTGTTATGATCCTCTGTATTTCTGTGATATCTGTTGTAATGTCTTCTTTCACATTTATAATGCTTTTTCTCTCCTTTTGTCTTTTTTAATCTAGCTAAAAGTTCATTATTTTATCTTTTCAAAAACAAACTCTGAGGACTTTTGATCTTCTATACAGTCTTTCTAGTCAATTTTATTTAATTTTACTCTAGCCTTCATTATAACTTTCCTTCTACTAAAATTGAACTTATCTTCTTCATCTTTTTCTATTGCTTTGAGATGTAAAGTTTGTTTATTTGAGATCCTTCTCTTTTAGTCAGATAGGCATTTATTATGTAAGTTACCCTCTTAGAATTTCTTTTTCTGTGCCTCATAAGTTTTGGTATGCTGTGTTTCTATTTTTACTCACCTCAAAATCCTTTTTTATTTCTCTCATGGTATCTTCATGGACACATTGGTTGTCCAGGAGAGTGTTGTTTAGTCTCACACCAATATGGTTGGAAATTATATTTATTATGGTTTTAGTCTTCTCACATTTGTTAAGATTTGTTTGTGACACAGCATATGATTCATCCTGAAGAGCCAACCATGGTGGTTCATGCCTGTAATCCCAGTACTTTGGGAGGACATGGTGAGAGGATCGCTTGAGCCTATGAGTTTGAGAACCAGCCAGGCAACATAACAAAGCATTTTCTCCACAAAAAAATCAGCCAGGCATTGTGACATGTGCTTCTAGTCCCAGCTACAAAGGAGGCTGAGATGAAAAGATTGCCTGAGCCCAGGAAGTCAAGGTGATGGTGAGCCATAATTGTACCACTGCACTCCAGCCTGAGCAACAGAGTGAGACCTGAACTCAAAAAATAAAATAAAATAAAGAAATCATAATTTTATAGACTAGCGAAGGACATAAACACCAGGTTACAGACTGAATTCTAGGTCACGGAGAGCCTATTGAGTTTCAAGAGGATCTGAAGAAATGGTAATAATTCATCTATTCAGGTCTTAAAAGTGTACTAGAGGGTGGTGCAAGGCAGCACTCACACATTCTTACTTTTGAGTTGGGAGTACCTCCTCCACAGATTATTTGGAGAGAAGTCAAAAATATTACAACTACCTGCTGTAATTAATGCATCTCTGTGTCCCCTGCTCCCTGCCCACCAGCAAGGCTGAAATTCTAGTCCCTGTAGGGGAGAAACTGAGTTCATAATATGTACTGCACAAATCCGAGACATGTCTGCTCCCCAACGCACCCAGAAGGCGATGATGTTCTTAGGTACCTAGAATCCTCCTTTAACATGTGTAATCTGCATGTTTTGGCATGACCACAGCTGCATAGCTAAAGACTGTTTTGTGCTTATGTGTGTGTGTGTGTGTGTGTGTGTGTGATGAGTACTGTCTGCATGTCCTTTACAGAGACTGGAGATGAGAGATGATGAACTTGCCTGAGTCCTCTGATCTCTGAGAACCTGACTGCTGCAGGTGGATCTGCAGGCTAATCTGGGGTGATAGAAAGGTAAGAGACAGGATTTTGCCTTGTTTGCTTAAAAATTGAGCCAATAGCAGATTGTTTTGCTTGTATAATGAATAATAGTAGTAGTTAAGACAAGAAGAAAGAATTTGTTGTATGCAAGGAGATAATTTTCAAGACTTCTTTGTAGGCCCAGTTGAATCATCTGAAACTACTCTAAACTTTCCCATGTGACAAAAGCCACTTTATTGCCAGATAATACACACATGAGAGCTTCTGCTTTCATTTCTTATGGGAGAAGAAAACAGCTTCCCTCTCTCCCAGTTTCACATGATATAAAAAAGGGATGCTGGCATGTTGCAATTGACTGTGATGTGGGAAGTGGAGGATGTTAAAAGGGCACATCCACTAGTCTAGGGCCTGGGAATGGGTGAGGATAGGGAGCCTGATCCAGATACCACAAACTGTTGGACTGGGGAAATGGAGAATAAGTATGATGGCTTAGGAGCTGTACTGTCATTTCCTCACCGATAAGGACCAGGTACCGCTCCAATTTCACTTTTTTCCTTCTCTCTTGAGTGATATGAAACCATTGCTTGTTAGGTGCTTAGCAATGGATCTGACATGTTGCAGTTACTTATCAACTGCCCTAGGGGGCAGGAAGGAGAGAGCCAAGGATAAGGTCCACTTTCTGAATAGGACCAGTGACTGAGAGTGGGAGCTAGAAACAGGCTTGAAGATGAAGATAAATGCAACATTGGACATATTGATGTGAGGTGTCAGTGGCGATAGACAGTAGAGAGCTCAATGCCGCGCCTGATGCTAAACATAGAATGTGGGGTGGAGACATAGACTTGGGCATGGGGAGCATGTGAATAATCCTTGAAGCCAGGGAAGCAGATGTCCTAGTGAGTGCTTAAATAATGACAAGAATATGAGATTATGACAAACACTTGAAAGCACCAATATTTGAGGGAAGTGTGGAGATGAGGGAAGAAGAACCAGAAAAGAGTTCAAGGAGAACAACAGGGGGTGGGAGAGACACAGGAGAGTGTAAGATCAGGGAAATTGAGGAAGAGAGTATTTCAAGGAGTAGAAAGGGGTCAACAGAACCAAATGCTGGGCTGTTACTGGTGTCACTTGAGGAGTGGTCCTGGAGGAGGCACAGGAGTGAGTGTCCTGGAGCAATTGTAGACGTGTGGTTGTGATGTGGAAGGTGGAGAAATAGGAAAATAGTTGGGGTGTGAGGCTAAAGGGATGCTGAGAAGAGAGAATACCAAGAATGTGCAAGGGCTGCAGCAAAGGAATGAGCAGGGTTAGTGAAACATCCCAGAGAAAGTGAAGGTATGTTAGAGATTGAAACAATGGGAGGAAAAGGGACTTGAACCACAGATGAAGGTACTCACCTTAGGCAAGGAGCACAGTGTTTTGTATGGGCACAGAAGAAAGTTGGGACAGATGTAAGTAAATACAGGTGATTGGGAAGTTTGGTGGTAGGAACTTGAAGTCATTATCCTCTGCTTTTTATTTTTCCCTGAAAAACAGGAGTTTCTTCCATTTGCCATGAGTGATTATGTAGGTGATATCTTAGTCTGCTCAGGTTACCATAACAAAAGACCATAGGCAAGTAAGTTAAATGACAGAAATTTATTTTCCCACAATTCTGGAGGCTAGAAGTCTGAAATCAGGGAGCCAGCATGGTAGGGTCTGGTGAGGGCTCTCTTCCTGGCTTATAGATGGCTGCCTTCTTACTGTGTGCCTTCATGGTGGCAAGCATATGGAGTGAGGGGGAAAGAGAGAGGGATTTTGATATCATCCTCTTTTTTATAGGGTACCCTCAGGACCTCATCTAACCTAATTTGTTCCCAAAGGCCTGGTCTCCAAGCACTATCACATTGGGCTTTAAGGATCCAACATACAGATTTTGAAGGGATACAGTTCAGTCCATAGCAGAAGGAGGTTTGGCAGAACATGAGGGGCAGTCGTCCAAAGGATAAACGTGTGGGCTCTGGATTCAAACCACCTGGATTTAAATCCTTATTGTGATCCTTCCCACCTGTGTATACACAAACAAATAACTTAGTCTTTCTAGAACTCCTCTTGTCTAATCTGTAAATGGGGATACTGATACTCATCTCACAGTGTTTTTGAGGATTAAATGTGGTAAAACCTGCAGAATACTTAGATGAGTCATGGCCCATAGGTAGCACTCAGGAAGTGCTAGTCATTATTAATGTATATAATCTTTAGCTGTGGTGCGCATGACTGATTACGGAGTGGCAATCCTCTCCTACTGAAATACAAATAAATGAAAATAAGAGGATGGAAAAAGAAAGACTGTGTAAACACTAACAAAAACAGCTGGAGTTGCTTTACTCATATCATGCAAAAAGGACTGGGACAAAAATCGTTACTAGAGAAAAAGAAGTATATTGGAGTCAAGGTGTAGGGCACATTTTGCAGGCATGAAATGCTGTCACTGATTGGTCGGTCGTGATATGCCAGACCCTGCCATTTTACTCCTGACCCTGCAGTTTCCTGTCCATGATGCAGGTGTCAGCTCTCACAGCCCCAGGTCTTCAGTGTGGCTCTAAGAGCCATTTCTGGGATCTCTGGCTGGATTTTGTTTCCTCAGCCCTACCAAATGTGTGTGGGAAGCAAGTATATGTAAACTTACCCAAAAGGCCAAGGGAGCTGAGAGGTCAAAGAAAGAGACTGAAAAATCCAGTTTTTTAGAAGAAAACATTTAATAGGGACTTAGGAACATAAGTGATGTCTTGGGCGGCTGTAAGATGGTGGATCCCTGCACCCACCCTCAGAAGGTATCCCTTACATAGCAAACTTTTTGGTTAAACATATGCAGTTAGTCATGCTTCAGAATTTCTTGTGAAACTTGTCACCACTAAGGAAGTCAGATAAGCATTTTCATGAGGGGTTAATTATGTTACAGACATTGTTCCTTCATAAGGGATTATTTATGTTACAGATAGTGTTTAAAGATCTTGCTGCAGGAATCAAACATCAGTCATCATAGTGGTTTTTTGGTGTTGTTGTTTTAAAGATGGCATCACTCTTGCCAAGCAACAGCCTGTTTTTCTACACCAAAAAATCATGGAGTTAAAATATACCCTTTAATGTAAGCCTCTTTCTCCTTAAAAAGAATGCTAAAGAAACTGCTGTTGTCTGCCACTGAGAACTTTAAAAATATGATAAATAATATCAAAGATAGTTGTGAGCAGGAAAATCTAAAGGAAAATGGAATATGGAGTACTCTCACCTACGTGGGTGAGTTTGAAGGTCAACTGATCTGGTAAGTCTTATTCACCATATTTGCTATACTAGCAAAAGAGAAAATGGAACAGCTGCTCTGCTGTGTGAGACAAGCAGTATCTTCTTGAAGGGAGGCTGAGCAGCCTGAGAAAACCATTCTGGGGAAGAGGGGTTCCCAAATGTGGGTGATGGGAGGTCCTGTACACAGATCAGATCACTGGACTGGGCCTTGTGCTCATGGCAAAAAGGCTTCAGTCCTGGGCCAAGTTCCATGTGGTGAGGAAAGAAGACTCTGAGCCCTGGGTAGGTGGGGACATGCTTAATCCATTCCTGGGGAATCTACATGACAAATATTTCACAGAATCAAATCATCGTCACTGCCTCCCACTTGTCTGCAAAGCACATCGCCTGTGTCAGGCACAAGGGTATTGTTAGGATTACCTTCTCATTT